>NW_021613236.1:0-4224 GCF_004785775.1 Grammomys surdaster | reverse complement strand
TCCAAATTGTTCTGAAACTTCTTTAATTGGTGTGTGTGTGTGTGTGTTTTGTGGTTTAGGTATCAGGAACAATATGTACTAATAGAATCAGCTAGGCCATATTTCTTTCATTTCCATTTTGTGGGAAAGTTTGAGGAGCATTGGTGTCAGCTTTTCATTGATATTATTGTGGAATTCTTTTCTAAAAGCATCCAGGCATGAGCTTTCTGATGTTATTGATGTTTTTGCTGAAAAGTTTTAATGACTGCTTCAATTTCCTAAGTTACATTATTTACCTGATCTTGATTTAACTTTGGTATATGGAGTCTATCCAGAAAATTTGGCATTTCATTAATACTTTCTAATTTTTGGCACCCACCCTTTTGAAATAAGAGTTAAAGACTCTTTGAATTTCCTTGAGGTTTGTTGTTATGTCCAGGTTTTCATTTCTGATTTTTCCATTCAAGGTATTTTCTCTCTGATTTTTAGTTAGTTCTGATAAGGGTTTAAATGACTTGTTTATTTTCTCAAAGAACCAGCTGTTGTTATCTCTTTTTTTGATATTTTATTTACATTTCAGATGTTCTCTCCTTACGCCATTTCCCCCCTCCTGCCCAGAAACACCCTATCCCATTCCCCCTCCTCCTGCTTCAATGAGGATGTACCCCCCACACCCAACCACTTCTACCTCCCCACCCTTGAATTTCTCTTCACAGGGCCTCCAGCCTTCATGGGACCAAAGATCTCCTCTCTCACTTATACCTGACAGGACCATCCTCCCTTGAATGTATAGCTGGAGCCATGGGTCCCTCCCTAAGTGATCCCAAGCTCCTGGTTTAGACCCTGGGGGCTCTGGTTGGTTGGTATTGTTGCTCTTCTCATGGGGTCACAAATTTTACAACTCTATCAGTCTTCACTCTAACTCCTCCATTGGGAACCCCATGATCAATTCAATGGTTACCTGTGAGCATCTGCCTCTGAATATGTCAGACTCTTGCAGATCTCTAAGGAGACAGCCATATCAGACTCCTGTCAGCATGTACCTCCTGACATCCACATCAGCATCTACCTTTGGTGACTACGCATGGGATGGATACCCAGGTGGAATGGTCTCCAGAGGGCCCCTCCTTCAGTTTCTGTCCTATACTTTGTCTCCATATTTGCTCCCTAGAATATTTTGTTACTCCAAGAAGGACCGAAACACTCTACTTTGTCTTCATGAGCTTTATATGGTCTTTAAGTTGAATCTTGGGTATTTTAAGCTTCTGGGCTAAAATCCAATAATAAATGAGTGAAGACCATGTGTGTTCTTTTGTGATTGGGTTACCTCACTCAGGACGATATTTTCTAGTTCCATTTATTTACCTAAGAATTTCATTGTTTTTAATAGCTGAGTAATATTCCATTGTGTAAATGCACCACATTTTTTGTATCCATTACTCAGTTGAAGGACATCTGGTTTCTTTCCAGCTTCTGGCTATTACAAATAAGGATTATATGTACATAGTGGAGCATATGTCCCAGTTATATGTTAGAGCATCTTCTGGATATATGCCCAGGAGTGGTATAGCTGGGTCCTCAGGTAATGATATGTCCAGTTTTCTGAGGAACCACCATTATGATTTTCAGAGTGGTTGTGCAATCTTGTAATCCGACCAACAATGGAGGAGTGTTCCTCTTTCTCCACACCCTCGCCAGCATATACTATCACCTGAGTTTTTGATCTTAGCCATTCTGACTGGTGTGAGGTGGAATCTCAGGGTTGTTTTGATTTGCATTTCGCTGATAACTAAGGATGCTGAACATTTCTTTAGGTGCTTCTTGGCAATTCGTGTTTGTTTCCTCAGTTGATAATTCTTTGCTTAGCTCTATGCCACATTTTAATAGGGTTATTTGGTTGTCTAGAGTCTAATTTCCTGAGTTCTTTGTATATATTGGATATTAGTTGTCTGTCAGATGTGGGATAGTTAAAGATCTTTCCCAGTCTGTTGGTTGCTGTTTTGTCCTATTAACAGTGTCTTTGTCTTACAGAAACTTTGCAATTTTATGAAGTGCCATTTGTCAATTCTTGATCTTAGAGCATAAGCCATTGGTGTTTTGTTCAGGAACTTTTCCCCTATGCCTAGTTTTTCAAGGGTCTTTCCCACCTTCTCCTTTATTAGTTTCAGAGTATCTGGTTTTATGTGGAGTTCCTTTATTCACTTGTATTTCAGCTTTGTATAAGGAGATAATAATGGATTGATTTTCATTCTTCTACATGTTGTAATCCAGTTGAACCAGCACCATTTGTTGAAAATGCTGTCCTTTTTCCACTGGATGTTTTTAGCTCCTTTGTCAAAGATCATGTGACTATAGGTGTGTGGGTTCATTTCTGGGTCTTCAGTTCTATTCCACTGATCTTCCTGCCTGTCTCTATACCGATACCATGCATTTTTTATCAATATTGCTCTGTAGTACAGCTTGAGGTCTTCGTTTCTAATCTTTTTCTTTAAGCTATGAGTTTTCTTTCCTGCCATCTAGTACTTTGGTGTCTTTGTTGGTTTTTGATTCTAGTGGTTTTAAGTGTTTTTAATTTGATAGTATGTGATATATCTACTTTCTTTAAGAAGACAGTGTCATGATGTTTCCTATCAGTATTTTTTCACTGTGTCTTATAAATTTGAGCATAGTTTGCCTTAATTTAGAATGATCATAAAAACTATTTTTTTTATTTCTACTTTGACTTCATGGTCATTTATTTAAGAACTACTAAATGATTTTTTATTGCATTCTGTTTTTCTGTTTGAAAAATCCAGCTTTAATTCATGGTGCTACAATAATATACAAGGGCTTGTTTCAGTCTTCTTTTATTTAATGAAGGTTAACATGTGACAAAGTATATGGTCAATTTTGGGGAAGGTTCTGTGACCTGCTAAGAATTATATATATATATATATATATATATATATATTGTGTGTTTGGTTAAAATGTTCTGTATATATCTGTTAGGTGTGGGACTGCGTAAGGGTATTCTGGGTCATGGTGGAGCAGGTGCCTAAAACCCCGTGACTCTGCAGATTCTAGATAAGATCCTACATGAGAACTGGCAGGAGTTTTGGCTTCCCCAGAACCCAGGATCCGGAAAAGCAGTCAGGTCTCCATAGAATTACATAGGCCAGGCTATAGGCCTCAGATGCTAGGGATTTACGTACTAATGAAGGCCAGAGGGCAGAGCAAATTAAACATGCCTCCCCCAGATCCTCCCCCAATCCTCTCCCTTTCTCCCTCCCTATATAACTCAGGACTGCCCTGAGTTTTTGGGGGTACGCCTAGATCCATATATCATCTGCCATGACAATAAACCTTTTTGGAACCAAGGACTTCCTCATGTTACTGGGGCCTGTTGCCGCCAATGCCCGCAGGCCGCTGGAACCATAGAGTTTCTCCTGAATGTGGGACCCGCCACGGTGGTGGAAGCCCCTCCGGGGCCACGGCACCACAATGGCGGTTTTTTAAATTTTCCCCACAGTTAGGTTCATGTAATTCATAATGTCTGTTAATTTTCTGTTTTGATTATTTGTCTATTGTTGAGAGAAGGTTGTTGAAATCTCCCACTATTTTTGTGTGGGGTTCATTGTATGCTTTGAGCTTTTATAAAGTTTCTTTTATGAAAGTAGATTTATTTGTGGTGTACAAACTCAGAATTTCAACTTAACCTGGTAGATAATTCCTTTTATACATATGAAGTATGGTTCCCATCTGTTCTGATTATTTTGGTTGAATATCTCTTTAATTAGATATAGGAATGGCTACTCCAGCTTGTTTCTTGTGTTTATTTGCTTAGAACAACTTTTTATCAAGCACGTTCCTTTGCGGTATGTTTGTTTTTGTTGCTTAGTGTTTTTGTTGTTGTTGTTGTTATTGTTGTTTTTTAAACAACAAAAAGATGGTTCCTAGTCACAAATCCATACATTTTGTCTGTTTTTTTTTTTAATTGGGGAATTCCATCCATTTATATTGACAGATATTGATGAGTAATGATGTTTAATATCTGTTATTTTGATATTGCTTTAGAATATGTATGTGTGTTTGTGTGTGTGTGTGTGTGTGTGTGTGTGTGTCTGTGTGTCTGTGTATATGTGAATGTGTGTTTCTCTTCTTATACTTTTCCTGGTGTGAATTATTTATTTCTTGTTTTTTGAGGGGTGTATTTACGCTGCTAGTGCTTTAGCTATCCTCCCACTATTATTAATAGGGCTGTATTAA
>NW_021613235.1:0-12759 GCF_004785775.1 Grammomys surdaster | reverse complement strand
TTGAAGGACATCTGGGTTCCTTCCAGCTTTTGGCTATTACAAATAAGGCTGCTATGAACATGGTGGAGCATATGTCCTTGTTATATGTTGGAGTATCTTCTGTGTATATACCCAGGAGTGGTATATTTGAGTCCACAGGTAATTCTACGTCCAATTTACTGAGGAACCGCCAGACTGATTTTCAGAGTGGTTGCACTATCTTGCAATCCCACCAACAATGGAGGAGTGTTCCTCTTTCTCCACACCCTCGCCAGCATCTGCTATCACCTGAGTTTTTGAACTTGGCCATTCTGACTGGTATGAGGTGGAATCTCAGGGTTGTTTTGATTTGCATTTCCCTGATGACTAAGGATACTGAACATTTCTTTAGGTGCTTCTCCAGGAGCTACAAAGTTTGAAGGTTTTCCTGCTCATGTTGCTTTGGTCTGTTCATTATTTGCTATGCTCTGATTCTTTGTGGAACAGTATAATTTTTTCTGTAACATTGTTTATTAGAAACATAATAGTCTTACTTAAGAATATGGTATACCATGGTCAAATAAAAAGAGTTTTCACTATCTAAGACTTGCAGAAAATGTGGTGGTTAAAGGTGAATGGCTCCTATAAAGACATATGTTTGAATACTTATTTTCTAGTTTGGGGAACAGTTTTAGAATGAGCTCAGGTGTGGCCTTTTGAACTAGGTGTGTCATTTGGATACAGTTTGAGTCTTTAAAAGCTTCTGACTATGCCTGTGCTTGGTATCTCTTAGTCTAAGGTCCAAAATACGAGCTCTCAGCTATTCCTGATGCCATGTATGTATGTTACCATTATTGACTTTAACCCTTTGGAACCTTCAGTCCAATTTGCTGCCTTCAATTTTAACTTGCTTTGGCCATGGTGTGTTTCATGACTGCAATATAAAAGTAACTACCCAGAATAGTTCTGTTGAAGATAAGAACATAGCAATCTCCCACTCCAACTATATATACCAGGGAGAAATTTTTTTTGTAACTTTAGCTCTCAAACAGTTAGGATCAGTCCAAAGTCTTTGGGATTGGGAGTGAGCTCAAAATTTACAATTCTAGACTTTTCTAAAGAAGGAGCCCTATTAAGAACATTTTCTTTACTTCTAATCAGAACAATATCAAATAACTTTACAGATCTCCACTCTATAGAAGATGGTCATGCTAGGAATGAAGGGCCAAAGGCATAGGATTAAATATATACTGCTGTTTATTACAGATTAGGTATAAGTTAAATATTATATATTCTTAGTGAATCACAGTCAGCTGGGGTGACCCTGTCTCAAACAAAGAAAAAAATCAAAATTATATTTGTTAAGGGCAAGCTGACTCCATTATTTTTTCATAATTAAATCTAATGTTAAAATTTGACTTATTTCTATATTGTTCCCTATGGTGTTTTCTCTATGTTCCAAGTTAAAGGTCACTTGTTTTCTTGACTTGTTCTTCCTCTGTAGTCTTCAGGTTTACACATCATAAATTGTTTCCCCTGTTCATGGTCTGTTCTGAGAACTGGCTGGAGGGTAACTGTATTACAAAGAGCAGAACACTCCACTTTAGTTATCACTTGCTATGTACCTCAGACTTGAGCTTGAATATAAAAATACTTCCTGAATTTTAATCAGGACCACATCTCTCTCTTACTTGAGAAGAGACTGCAAGACTTGTCCAGCCATAAAATAAATTTTTACCTCATGACATTTTGGTGGTTCCTTCCTGATACTTGACACTGTAATATTCACTCTTTTTTAAGGTCCATTGGAGATGGGTTGTACTATGGGTGAGAATACTGGTCAGCAAGTTAATATTTTTTTAAAAAATGTATTTCTGGTCTAATCTGCAGAAGCCATTTATGGGGGCAAAATCCCCTGACAAACAGAATGGTTAGGTTATCTGTTCTCTGCAGGATGTCTTAGGTTATATATATACCTTGACTGTGCTACTGTAAACTGATGGGGGGTTGCCATAGGATGTTTGCTCAAGTGGACTTTGTGATTTTCTTCCTAGAATTGGCGTTTAGCCCTTGATCTCACACAAAATGGGGTTTCTTTAAAAACTGAGTTGATACGCTTTATAGTGTAAGTTCTCTCTCTCTCTCTCTCTCTTCTCTCTCTCTCTCTCTCTCTCTCTCTCTCTCTCTCTCACACACACACACACACACACACACACACACACATACAAAGAATTTTAGATATTACTTTATTAGTGTAAGTGTCTTTGTACCCTACTTATGCCTGTTGACCAGGAACACCAGGAGATGATTTCAGAATCTCTGGAATGTGAGTTACAGATAGCAATGAACTGCCCTATGAGAATGATACCTGTGTGCTCTGAAAGAAATTCAGTGCTCTTAGCCCCTGAGGTGTTTTTCACTACCAAGTTTTCTATTTCTATTTCTTTTTTAAAAAATATTTTTCATTGAAAATAGTTTTTTTTTCTATAGAATAGATTGTGATTCCTCTCAGATCCCCCTACCTTCCCAAATCTGCATCTTTTCTTGTTCTCTTTCATTAAAACATTACATTAAACATTACATCTCATTAAAACAAATAGGCATTTAAAAATGATAAAATAAAAACAAGCAAACCTGAATAGAGCAAAACAATCAAGTGAACTCAAAAATGAAGAGCCATTAATGAGAAAAAATAAACATCAAACACCCTCTAAAATTACCATTGAGTTAAGTAATATTTTGTTGGCCATCTACTGCTGGGCATGGGGCTTGGCCTTAATAGTTCTTTGTATACCCAGTGAGACTCGGTTGTAGAAAACTAAATTTTCATTTTCTTTTTTTAAATGTTAATTTGGAGGCTTTATATGTTTGGTAATGCTCAATAACAAGATGCCCATACAATCAGAAGTGTAACCCAATACTGAACCTAGATATACCAACTATCTATGTCTGGCGGAGACACATGAACATCCACCTCCATGTCTCTCTCTCTCTCTCTGTCTCTCTCTCTCATCTCCTAGTTCCTCCTCTCCTTCTCCTCCTCCTCTCTTTACTCCTCCTCTTTCTCTACTTACTCCTCCCACC
The DNA here is from genome assembly GCF_004785775.1 of Grammomys surdaster. Lineage (NCBI taxonomy): Eukaryota > Metazoa > Chordata > Mammalia > Rodentia > Muridae > Grammomys > Grammomys surdaster. The sequence continues at coordinate 9,717 of NW_021613235.1, read as the reverse complement.
TTAGCTCCTCCTACATATCACCCTTCCTGTTAAAATAATACAAAAAAAACCTTTTCTCTCAAAATACAATTAGAGCATAACTATACCAATTTGTATCAGTAAGGTACAAGATAGACCTAATTCCCAGTCCATCATTTTGTTGACTAAACAGAACCCCTGTCGCCTCTCCTAACTAAAAGACTTAGTTCTGAACCTGGCATTTTTCTTGGCTTTAGAATGAATGTCAGCTGAAAAACCATCCTCTCAAATATTTCTCTCAAAGTAAATAGCCGAGATTGCCTATGAGACTATAAGTCCTCAACCCTGTCAGAAATCCAGAATGACTGAATTAACTGAAATTATGGGAAGCACAAAGCATCGTTTCTAAAATGTAGCCAATTTATAGAGACCACTGAACACCTGGACAGTCCCTATACTACAAAATGTTAGAGCATCCGGTCTTCAGCCTTCTGGCCCAGGATCATCTGAAAGACCTAGTAATGCAGAATTATTAAGGGCTGATTACTCTGTCTTGGCAGATATAATCAGTCAACTATTCCGCAAGTGTGTCCTTTTCTGGACAGTAATTTGTCTGTAGATGAAAAGAGGCAATTCTTACCTAGTGGCTGTCTCACCACAACTGGAGTAACTCCAAAGATGCTCAATTTCTTCTTAGAACCTAAGACAGGGAAGCTGTCAGGGGCAGATAGGTCTCTAATCAAAATGAACATTAATACAGAAATGCTTGTAACGTCAATTCTGTGGACTTCTGACGTTTTGAAAACCAACTATCAGATGTGCGCCAGGAACCAAGATGTCGAGGTCCAAGTATAAGCCTGTTCCCTTGGCCACTTTCCCCAGTACTCTCGACCCTGCCGAGTATGACGTGTCTCTGGAGACCCAAAAGGCACCTGTCGAGTGCTTGAGCATCAGGGCCCGGTTTAAACAGGAGTATCTGCTTCAGTACAACGACCCCAAATGCCAATCGCACATTGAGGATCCTGCCTTGATTCATTGGACCTATGCAAGATCAGCACATATTTATCCTAATTTCAGACCCACTCCCAAGAACTCACTTTTAGGAGCCCTGGTGGCGTTTGGGCCCCTCATCTTCTGGTATTATGTTTTCAAAACAGACAGGGACAGAAAGGAAAGACTTATCCAGGAAGGAAAATTGGACAGAAAATTTAACATCTCCTACTAAGTTTGGGAAGGATGACTCTATTCTTGCATAAATAAATCTCATGTTAATTAATCACTGAAGAAAAAAAAAAAGAAAACCAACTATCCATGTAAGGCAATCTGGACTGCTGTCTGTTAACTCCTCTCAGCTATTTCTAAAGAAAATATAGAAAACACCCTAACAATAAACTCAGTGCCATGAATTTGCTATAGGCCCTTAACTCACAGGCTAACCATCTCAAGTCAGATAAAAGAGTTAAAGAAGGACTGGGTCTAAGCCTTCTATTCCTAAATGTGTTATATAGGCACAATGCCTATGAGAATAACAATATTAATCTCACTTTTATATCAATAAGAAACTCGGACCAATGAAAACCTTAAATTTGAAATCAAAGTAAATTTTGTACCATTTAAGAAATTATAACTTCAGCTTAATAACAATTATACAGATTTCTACCAATAGGTTATGGCTATGCAATAAATCCTAGCTATTCCTCCCTGTTCTGACAAAACCACTACTTTTCCCTAGAAAGACAGCCCAATATTAACCACCTCGTTCCCCAAGCCCAGGGAATAGGGGCACCAACTCTTCATTAACTTCTTCAAGCTGATTACAGGCGTTGAGATATTAGAAGAGGGGTGGGGGAAGAGTAAATTGATAAGCTTCTGACGTCTGTGTCTTCACTGCATCCAGCTGAAATTCCAAGAGATCAGAGGTTTGAGCAGGTCTGCTCAGCTTGCTTGATGAGTAGATACACCAAGGCTGTGTATTCTGCAATATACAATTCTCAAAACAAAGTTTAGTATCAAGATAATTTTTGTTTGAATTCTGGAATCTAGTCTTCTGGCAGCCTGCCTCTGTAATGTCTAATCCATATAATTCTGGGAGTTTCTATGAGGGTGTGCTCCCACCATCCTCCCATTCCAGCCTCCCGCTCTCGTATTCCCCAACTCTAGGGAATTCAAACTTTCAGGCACCAAGGACCTCCACTTCCACTGATGCCTGAGAAGGCCACCCTCAACTACCTATACAGGTGGAGCCATGGGACCCTCCCTTTCTGTTCTCGGGCTGGAGGTTTTAGCATAGCTACTCCAGCTTATTTCCTAGGACCATTTGCTTGAAAAATTGTTTTCCAGCCTTTTACTCTAAGATAGTGTCTGTCTTTGTCACTGAGGTGGGTTTCCTGTATGCAGAAAAATGTTGGGTCCTTTGTACGTATCCAGTCTGTTAGCTTATGTCTTTTTATTGGGGAATTGAGTCCATTGATGTTAAGAGATATTAAGGAACAGTGATTGTTGCTTCCTGTTATTTTTGTTATTAGAGGTGGAATTATCTTTGTGTGACTATCTTCTTTTGGATTTGTTGGAAGAGGATTATTTTCTTGCTCTTTCTAGGGTATAATTTCCCTCCTTGTATTGGAGCTTTCCTAATATTATACTTTGTAATGCTGGGTTTGTGGAAAGATATTGTGTACATTTGTTTTTGTTGTGGAATATCTTGGTTTCTCCATCTATGGTAACTGAGAGTTCAGCTAGGTACAGTAGCCTGGGTTGGCATTTGTGTTCTCTTAGGGTCTGTATGACATCTGTCCAGGATCTTCTCACTTTTACAATATCTGGTGAGAAGTCTGGTGTAATTCTGATAGGTCTACCTTTATACGTTACTTGGCCTTTTTCCCTTACTGCTTTTAATATTCTTTCTTTGTTTTGTGCATTTAGCATTTTGATTATTATGTGACAGGAGGAATATCTTTTCTGGTCTAGTCTATTTGGCGCTCTGTAGGGTTCTTGTATGTTTATGGGCATCTTGTTCTTTAGGTTAGGGACGTTTTCTTCTATAGTTTTGTTGAAGATGTTTATTGGCCCTTTAAGTTGGGAATATTCACTTTCATCTATACCTATTATCCTTAGGTTTGGTCTTCTCATTGTGTCCTGGATTTCCTGGATGTTTTGTGTTAAGAATTTTTTGCATTTTGCGTTTTCTTTGACAGTTGTGTCAATATTTTCTATGGTATCTTCTGCACCTGAAATTCTCTCTTCTATCTCTTGTATTCTGTTGGTGATGCTTGCATCTATGACTCCTGATCTCTTTCCTAGGTTTTTTATCTCCGGGGTAATCTCCCTTTGCGATTTCTTTATTGTTTCTACTTCCATTTTTATGTCCTGGGTGGTTTGGTTCAATTCCTTCACCTGTCTGGTTGTGTTCTCGTGTAATTCTTTAAGATATTTTTGTGTTTCCTCTTTAAGGGGTTCTACCTGTTTACCTATTTTCTCCTTAAATTCTTTGAGAGTGTTATTTATGTCCTTCTTAAAGTCCTCTATCATCATCATTAGAAGTGATTTTAAATCTGAATCTTGCTTTCCTGGTGATATGAGGTATTCAGGACTTTCTAGTGTGGGAGAACTATGTTCTAATGATGCCAACTACCCTGGGCTGCTGATGCTTATGTTCTTGCACTTGTCTTTCTCCATCTGGATCTCTTTAGTGCTACCAGCCCTGTCTCTGACTGGAGCCTGTCTTTCCTATTATCTTGGTTGTGTCAGAACTGTGTGGGGTGGATGTTACTACTGGGGTTAGAGCTGGGGCCCAAGATCTGCTCAGTGCTAGGGCACAGACAGGAAGGAACAAGTACTCTGAGCCAGGAGTGAATTCCTGGGTCCCAGTTGGTCCCAATATACTCCCTGTTTGGGACAGGTGTTGCTGTCTCCTTATCTAAGATACTGCCCAGGTGAGAGCTCCTGGGAGGCCTGCTTCCTCTGGGTTTTGTGAGATTGGGTGCAGAGCTGCTGCCCCAGATCTGCTCAGTGCTAGGGCCCAGACTGGAAGGACTCTATTTTTATTTCTAATAATGTTTCCTGTCCTAGGATTTCTAGGTCTTTTGGTGGTGAAGACTTCTGTTGGTGGTGAGGTTCCTTTTCTTTTCTTTACTTTTCTTTTCTTTCTTTCTTTCTTCCTTAGATTTCTTTCTTCTTTTTTAGAGGGTATGTCTTCAGAATTCTGGTATATGCTGAGACATGGTCAGTGTTCCAGCAACAAGGATTGGGCCACTACTGAATTCTTTAAATCACCATGTCAGACAGCCATTAGTGGACTAGGTGACCCAGATCCTGTGAGACATTCTAATAAATCCATTTTCTACAGACATAGAGATTCATTTTATCAGGTCTGTTCACCTAAAGAACCGTCACTACTACAGCCGGTTTTTGTTTTTATTTTGTTTTTGAACCTCCTCACTCAGGAAGGTATGCTGGCTAACAATAATGCTAACCCATGTCTTCTGTTTCCTGCTTCTCTCCCTGCGATGTCTCATACCTACCAGATGAGAAGTAGCTGCAGTTTATCTAAAGCCACAAAACAGAACACTGGTTTCCTAAATCGCTTTTTAATTGTTAATATTCTGGGCACCCTTCCACTTGGGACAGATTGATAACTCCACTGCAACTTCAGCAAGGAGCTATGCAAGCTATCTTCTTGATTTCAGGAGGAAGAAGGGGAAGTACCAGAAATGTTCCTAAATTGCTACTTAATGCTCTCAGCTTCACAGCCCCCAAGAGGAGGAGCAGGCAGCTGAGCATCTGGGACTGAAGCTGTGTGTCCTCCCAGAGCTGGGTGGGAAGTGCTATAGAATGCAACACTGCAGATCTGGAAAAGTTTTGGCCCTGGACTGGTAACCTGGGACAGAAAACATGCTGTGTTCCTTTAAGACACTCGAACACTGAGGGAAATGTTCATGTCACTCAAGACTCACTACCCAATCAGGATCTCCAGGCGGATCAGCCCTTGAAAAGACCAGGAATGTTCTTCCGGGTGCCTAGTTGCAGTTCCCCTTAGCTGAGCCGGCTTAAGGGGGTCTGTCTAATGTGCTCTGAGCCCTGCGGCTGGGTGCTGTGAGGTGCGCCCAGGCGAGCTCCGAAGTTGCGACATGGTGAGCACAGGGTCTCTCACTGCCCACAACGGGGAGAAGCAGGCAGCTGAGCCTCGGGAGCTGAAGTGTTGGGCTCTCCCGGAGGATGGGTCAGAAAACAGCGGGCAGGCTGTCTGAGGACTGGCACAAGTGCTGCACAGTGAGCTCAGGGTCACTGTAAGCTATGGGGAGGAGCAGGGAGCTGAGCCGCTGGAGCTGGAGTGGGGGGTAAGCAGCCTCCAGATGCAGCAACCTGTGAGATCCTTTGTGGTCCCAGACACTCCCTGGACCCGGTAGTGTCCTCTGAATAACTTCACTGTGGGGGTTGTATCTATGCAAAGCATTTAGAGCAGGAACTTGTGTGTAGAAACAAGTTTGTCAGGATGCCAGACTTGGAAAGCCCCTGCTTCTGTAGTGTCTTCTATAAGTTCTATCCTTAACATTTAACGTTTAGGTGTACAATCCATTTGCAGTTAATTTTGAGGAGGTTGTAAAAGGCATCTCGGGCTGGTGAGATGGCTCAGTGGTTAAGAGCACTGACTGCTCTTCTAGAGGTCATGAGTTCAAATCCCAGCAACCACGTGGTGGCTCACAACCATCTACAATGAGATCTGATGCCTTCTTATGGGTGTCTGAAGACAGCTACAGTGTACTTACATATAATAAATAAATAAATCTTTAAAAAAAAGCATCTCATGTGTTGGATAGCACTCCAATATTAACCTGAGATGTAGAAGAGTAGAATTGATGATGTACAGGATTTACCAATCCTTAGGAAATAGTGACACCAAGTAGAATTTAGCAGAGGAAGGACTGCCTCTAAAACAGCACACAGGTGTGTAGTGTACTAGCCAGGCATTTGGCTCCAAACCATGATAAGGAAGGAGAGAACTCTGATTTACAATCAGACACTAGACCTATCCCCATATCAAAGAACAGGCCTCTAACAAGCTTTTCAGAGGGGGCATTACAGAGTCACAACCAACATTAAGGCTTGCTGTGCCATCAAGGTCCAGTTTGCTTCTTGAGAAAAGCATAGTTTTGGGCATGTTGGCAAGATTACACCTGGTGACAACCATGTGTAAAGGAAAAGCATTGTGATGTTGAGGACTGTCCTGATTAAGTAAGACTTTCCATGAGGCATTTCATGTGTGGAGAAGGAACATAATTGTTTGTCAGCCTAGGCAGGCCAAGGTCTTGGGAGCTCCCCCTAAGGCCCCAGTGTATTGAGAATAAAGCACAGTCCCTTCTCTAAATCCAGGGATATGCTTGGGAGAGCTGGTAATGGTCTGGGGCCAGGGCCTTTGGGAGGGGCTGCTTCAGATCCTCTGAATTCAGCTCTATCCATCCCATGGGGCTGTGGTTATCAGTCCTAAGGCCAGGGTAGGCTTGGCTTGTGCCTTCAGACCAGAACAGGAGAAACAGTTTCTGATGTTTTTGAGATACCCTGTGTACTTCTGGGAAGCCTTGTTTTATTAGATTCCTCCTCCCTTTCTCCCATTGTATGATAGTTTCTGCTGACGTCATAGAAGTCTCCCATTTCTATCCACTTTTCTCCTGTAAGTAGTATACAAGATGCTGTTCTTCACAGGCTTACTTGGCAAACTGCACTGTTCCTGCAAGCCTTCCCCACCCCAGCTTTTATGCTTTCTATTTGTCTATTTTTTCTTTTTCATCATCTGGGTCCTTCCAGTTAGGACCCTGTAACTGAAGAATGACCTGCTACTTCAGGGCACTGCTGTTCTTAAAAAATAATTGCTGGAACAATCTTGCTGTGTAATCTCCCATCTGTTAAGTGGCTAGACTTGTAGTCTTCAATCCGAATTTAAATTGTTCAAAATATAACCTAGGGCCTGACCCTAAAAGTGACTTAAGGGTGACAGCCAGTGTGGAATACACAATCTCTTCTCAGCTGTCTCTTTGAGCATTAGCCAGCTCTGCAGGCATGCTGTCATTAAAGACATTTCCCTTAATCTTTTAGTTGTGTCTGGAGCGATTTCTCCTTGAGAAGGCACATTAATTCCAGAACAGCCGAATCTTCATCCTTTTAGAAAAATGTTTCTGAGACAAGCTATGTTGGTTCAGGTCACCTTGATTTCAGTCTGTTCCTCCCTAGGGTAATGACCTTGCTTTCCACTTGATGAAAATCCTAAATTCTTTAAAGGACTGTGCCACAACAGCGTTTTAAAATTATTCAATTATGCAATAAACTGTCCATTTCAGTAACAAACAAAGGGTTCACATGTGGAGTATGGCATTTGCCTTCTGACAGAGAACAGAAGAAACAGTTTACTGTGTGCACTGTGGAGAGAAACAGGGTAGGCAATAGCTAGATCACAGTAAAGGTTTAAGGGAGTCAGCTGCAGGGGTCACCATTATGAAGGACCTATATGTTTTTTCAGTTATATTTATCTCTTTTAAAAAGTTAATTGTTGGTATTACCTTTAAATTTCATTTTCTTTATGCATCACTGTGCTAATTTCTTATTTTTTTCTGTTCTCGAATGCTTCTGAGTCATTAAGAATTTCATTCCTCTGACATTGGCCAAGGACCAGGAAATGTGCTGCTTGGCAGGAATCTGGCATTAGGCTAGAACAAAGAAGTAATTTCAGGCAGGAATCTAATTTTTAGGCTTGAACAAAGAAGTAATTTCAGACAGAAATCTAAATTTTAGGCTAGGACAAAGAAGTAAGCTTCATGCATAAAAATGTCTTTGGGCTAGGACAGGGAAGTAGTCTCAGGTATTTTGGTCATCCCGATAAGCCCTTAGAAATAATGATCACGAGAATGATCAGGGAACTTTGTTTATTGCCTTGCTTGTTCTTTAACTATTTGTGTTTATTGTGTTGCTTGTTCCTGGACTATTTGCATCTATTGTATTGCTAGTTCCTCAACCTAGAACTGACCTGATTACTTGCAAGTAATTAAAATGGTTTAAAAGCAGAGGAAAAAAAAGAATTTCATTCCTTTTACTCAAGAGCTTTCATGTTTGTTTCTGTTTAGAGCAACAACTCTGTAGCTCAGCCTTTCCTCATGCTATGTACTTAAGACTTGCTTTGAACACCTAATGCTACCTCTGCTGCCCAGTGCCTGAAAGACAGTCCTGAAACTCCTTTCAGGCCAGGCCCTGACTGGTCAGTGCAAAGAAGACACCAGTGAATGAGTGTCCTCTAACTTCCCTGGATTCTTGAGGGGAATTACAAATAAGGAGGGACCTGTATAAGAACTGAGTTCACTGACCTGTTTTGAAGCTGGTCACAACTCAGAAAGGAACAGGGAGGAAGGAAGGTGAGAACTTCCTGCTTTGACAGTAGCTGGCATTAGCAGTGAGTAGTGTAGTAATCAGTTTTACAGGATCAGTAACAGCCCAATCTGGCCATTTTGGGGAGTTTACAGGCCCGGGCTATCGAGAATCTAGATGAGGAACTGAACTTATTTCTAGAAACCAGATTTCTGTAGTTACACTGGTTCACCCAACACAGAAGATCTGGACAAACTCTGTGGCTGTGCATAACAGAAATGTTATTTTTCCTGTCTGAAAATGCACAATCTGAAAGTTGTGAATAATTAGTCTGATGTGAATAATTCTTGGTATGCTCTAATACATATGTCTAGCCTGTGAAGAGTAGTGGATCATAAAGCCTGTTTCAACGTTTTAAAATAATTTTTAAGATTATAATGAAATCATTTCAACCTTCTCATTTTTTCCTATTGTTAAGTCTCAAACCCTGGAGTAAATAGCTGGGGTCCCTATTCAACAAATCAAAGCAGAGCTGGCTGTCAGGTTTCCCAGCATTCCTTGGTCTCTGTCACAAGGTCTGACTGGCATACCCTGCCCTCTAGGCTAGGGCTTGGGCTGTCCTTCTCTCAGCTGCCCTTCCTTATGTGATCCAGCCATTTTGATTACCTGATCTTTTCCATGTGTCCTTTCCCCTCCTGGCCTCTAAGGTCTGAATCTCCCCCTCTCCCTTTCACCCTGTCCTGACATGGCTCAGGGCCATGACCACTCTGGGCTCTTCCAGATGCCCCTGCTTGGCTATGCTCTCCCTTTTACCTATAACAGACTTTCTACTCCACAGTACCTTGGTGCAGCCATGTCCTTTCCTTTTATTTCTTTTTTCTTTGTTTTTTTTCCTTTTTTTTTATTGGATATTTTATTTATTTACAATACAGATGTCATCCCCTTTCCCCATTTCCCCTCCGTGGAACCCCCTAACCCATCCCCCCTCCTCCTTTATGCTTTTATACCATTTTGATTACATGCTTGTATTAAGGTCAGTTTTAGGTTGAGGGACTAGCAATACAATAGATGCAAATAGTCAAGGAACAAGCAAGACAATAAACACAAATAGTCAAAGATCAAGCAAGGCATTAAACACAATTACTAGAACACTCCCTTGATCACTGTTTCTAAGGGCTTATCAGGATGACCAAAATATCTGAGCCTACTTCCCTGTCCTAGCCCAAGGTCATTTTCTTGTCTGAGGCCTACTTCCTTGTTCTAGCCTAAAATTTAGATTTCCATCTGAAATTACTTCTTTGTTCTTGTATAAGATTTAAATTACTTCTTTGTTCTAGCCTAATGTCAGATTCCTGCCTGAAGTCTATTTCCTTGTCTTTGCCATTCACCTCTCACTTACTACTCCTTGCT
>NW_021613234.1:0-6931 GCF_004785775.1 Grammomys surdaster | reverse complement strand
GAGTTTACTTGAATAGCTGAATCAAGTTAGTTTGAGCTAAGAAATTGCCAGTGACTTAGAAACTGTCATCGTTGAGGTATAATATATTGGAAGTATTTTATGAGAGCACCAAGAAGCTGTGTTCCAGAGATAGAGCTCCTGCAGTCAGCCAGATAATTTGTAAGAATCTTCTATGTGGTAATGAAGGAATGAAGGGATCCTGAAGGGCAGTTGAGGCGTGATACTGTGAGTGGCTAGGTAAGGCCATTGGAAAAATTGCTACTTCAGTGTCTGTTGAAGTCCAAGGACTGAAAGGGGTTATACAAAAAAGTTGAGTATTGGTACCTTGAAGATTGCCTCGGAGAGGCTCATGGTGAAAGTGCTGCCTGGTGGAAGCAGAAGAACTGGGTGTATTTGAGAGTCCAGTAAAATGCGATGACCATAAGGAAGAGCAGCAACAGTGGAGTACTATTGGCAGGAGCTTATTGTTACACAGAAACTAGATCTGCAAGGTGAAACCCAAGCTCTTTTTGTAAGAGTCCAGATGATCCTCAGTGAACCCTGTGGGATGCCTGTTGAGGAAGTAGCTATCAGGAATTGGAACCAGCACAAGACAAAAGTGACAGTTTCTTTTATTCAGCACAAGTGGATTATAATTTGCAAACCTGAAAAGTGTTGGACATCAATAAAGTCAATGCAGGAATTGAAATTTTTGCAGTTGGATTTTTGGCTTCATTTAAAGGAGTATCATCACTGTGAAGTTTTGAAATGATTATATATACCCTATGATGTTTTACATATGTGATCTGATGTTAAGCTTTTATTTGATGCTGGAATGAATTTTAGAGATTTCAGGAAGAGAAAAGGACATTTAGGATTCTGAGCTTTGTTGAGTCTGACTAGACTATGGGTATTTTGGCATTGGATAGTTTCTAACATCCTTTGGTTTGGTATAGCCCCCATAATCTCATTTTTTTTTTGCAGAGACAAATTAGTGCCAGTGAATGGTTTTGATTGTTTCACTATGCATAACCTACATGAATTTAGCACTAATCAGATATGGGGCCTTACTGAGGTTGGGGTCGCTTTGTCATAGGAAGTGTTTCACTGTGGAGTATTCATCAAAATCTCAGGTCAGGCCAGCTTGGTTAAAATTATCCACCTGGCAGCCTGTGGATGATAATTACCTGCCTACCTTGGCACCTTTACTACTGTGTCATCCTGAATGGTTTTTTAATTTCTGCAATCATGTTAATAGAAGGAATCTTTAAGTTGTAAGTCAGCCCAACTGTCATTCTCAGTAACAGTTGTCTTACTCATGGGGTCTCTTGAGTATGATGAATCCTTAACTAACATAAAGGTGCGTTCCACAGACTGGTTTATCATTGTGATAAGTCTGTCCATGATTTTGTTTGTAGGAAATTCGTTTCTGGCAGTTTGGATGGTTTAAAGGGAGCTTAATATGCTGAAGTATTAGCAGCAGGGCAGAAAGTATTGCTAAGAGTGACTTTAAATAGGGGGGCTTGGCACAGTGATTTCAGATGAGAGGAGTGTTTTTTTTTTCTTGTTGAATCATTCAGCTTTATTAATAGGACAAATGGGATAGAGTTTTGGGGCACAAAGGACTTATAGTCAGTATTTATCCTGAAACATAAAACTAGCATTGGATAACTATTATGAATAGTGGATACTTGAAATGGACTTCACATCTGTAGGTATAATATAGAATAAAGAACATGTAGTCCCGGTTGCTCAGTTTCCAAAACACTGTTTTAAGTACAACTTGCCTGAATTTGAATATAATAAACAGAATGCTGCCAGTTTTATTGCATATTTTGAGGGCTATTTTACACACCTTAATTATTTTCTCTTTGGAATGCATTATTTCTCTATCCTTGAAAGTGTTATACAACACTATATTCTTCTGGATTCCACACTTTCCTTCATCTTATAATATTTGAGGGTGAAGAAGGAAACGTTTAATGAAAACTATCCCACATTGTAACATTTTCAGGAATTCACTGAGCTTAAATAGTTGACATTATCTATGATTTGAACATTGCTTGAAGCATTTCACAAGTTTTCCATAATTGTTCTCATTCTCTAGTGTGGAGTCTCAAATGTTGCAAAGAATCCACCCTGGATAGAACATATGCCCCATTTTTCCCAACAGAAGAACTTTCCCCACTAAAAAATTTTAGATGTTTCCTCTGACCTGAAATGAAGTCAAAGATATTTTCACATGCATTACATGTGTTAATATTCTCACCAGTATGAATTCTCAGTTACACTCTAACAGATAAGCCAAAAGTAAAAGATTTATACTTTAAATACATTTGAAAGTTTTCCTCCATTAAGTATTAATAAATTTTAAGATGCTATTTCTTGGTAGGGGGTTGTCTCATTTACTTCATTCATAATGTTTCTATACTGTATGAAATCTCTGATAATTTCACAGACTGACATTGTGGGTAATGCATTTGCCACATACACAAAATTTGTAAGGTTTATCTCATGTATGAATTCTCTGATTCCTTCTCACATTAACTATATGGGTAAATTATTAGTCACATTCATGGCATTTTGAAGGTTTTTCTCCTGTATGTATTCTCTGATGAACACTAAGATTCTATGGTTGGGCAAAGCATTTGTCACATTGAGTGCATTTGTAAGGTTTCTCTCCTGTATGAATTCTTTGATGAATACTAAGATAAGATCGTGAGGCAAAGTGTTTGTTACATTCACTTCATTTGTAAGGTTTCTCTCCTGTATGAATTCTCTGATGAACACTAAGATTCGATGGTCGGGCAAAGCATTTGTCACATTGAGTGCATTTGTAAGGTTTCTCTCTTGTATGAATTCTTTGATGAATACTAAGATAAGATTGTGAGGCAAAGCCTTTGTTACATTCACTACATTTGTAAGGTTTCTCTCCAGAATGAATTCTCTGATGCCTTCTCAGACTGCCTTTTTCAGTAAAACATTTGCCACAATCACTACATTTGTAAGGTTTTTCTCCTGTATGAATTCTCTGATGAACACTAAGATGCCATCGTTGGGCAAAGCTTTTGTCACATTGAGTGCATTTGTAAGGTTTCTCTCCTGTATGAATTCTTTGATGAATACTAAGATAAGATCGTGTGGCAAAGCGTTTGTTACATTCACTACATTTGTAAGGTTTCTCTCCTGTATGAATTCTCTGATGAACACTAAGATGAATAGTAAGATAAGATGAATAGTAAGATAAGATCATATGGCAAAGCGTTTGCCACATTCATTACATTTGTAAGGTTTCTCTCCTGAATGAATTCTCTGATGCCTTCTCAGACTGTTTTTTTTAGTAAAGCATTTGTCACATTCACTACATTTGTAAGGTTTCTCTCCTGAATGAAGACTCTGATGAATTCTCAGAATGCCTTGTACAGTAAAGCATTTTTCACACTCAGTACACTTATAAGGTTTCTCTCCTGAATGAATTATCTGATGCCTTCTCAGATTGTTTTTTTTTAGTAAAGCATTTGTCACATTCACTACATTTGTAAGGTTTCTCTCCTGAATGAAGTCTCTGATGATTTCTCAGACTGCCTTTTGTAGTAAAGCATTTGTCACATTCACTACGTTTGTAAGGTTTCTTTCCTGTATGAATTCTCTGATGATTTCTCAGAATGCCTTGTACAGTAAAGCATTTTTCACACTCAGTACACTTATAAGGTTTCTCTCCATTATGATACCGCTGATGAATACTAAGTTGGCCTTTTGTGGCAAAGCGTTTGTCACAGTCAAAGCATTTGTAAGGTTTCTCTCCTGTATGAATTCTCTGATGGATGCTAAGATTGAATTTTTGTGTAAGACATTTTTCACATTCACAACATTTGTGAGGTTTCTTTCCTGAATAAACGCTCTGCTGACTTTGAAGATTGTCTCTCTGGGTAAAGCATTTGTCAGGTTCACTACATTTGTAAGGATTCACTCCACTATTATTTTGTTTCACCAATGGTTTATGTTTAGAGATAAAAATCTTATGAAATTTTGTATTTCTATTGTGTACTTTTCTTTCTATGTGGATTCCTTGATTGAGACTAATGACTGAACACACATTTAAACTGTTTGCACATTCTTTATACTTACAAACTTCTTCAGTGTTCCCAGTTTTAGGTCTTCTTAGATTTGGGAATTGAAGAGAAGCATTTTTGTTGTGAGTTTTATGATATGTACTTTGGGTAGATTCATGAATCATATTGCTAAGTTTATTGCATTTAGAAGATTTTTCTTGGATATTCACAGGCTCCTGGACAATGTACAGTGTGTCTTGATCCAAGACCTGCTAATTCTTTCGACATATGTGATGATTTTCCACAAACAATAGATTGTTGTAATTCTCCAACATCACATCCATGTACAATGCCCTCTGAGCAAAATCGAGACATTCCCATTCCTCCAGTGAGAAGTCCACAGCCACATCCTTAAAGTTTAAGTGACACTGGGGAGTGTTTATCAGAGAAGCACTCATTCTTTTTGTTCTTCTTCTCCTAGTTGCTATAGAATAAAATCAGGTGAGCATGCAATATTTTCAAGCCCTGTTGTAGGCTGTTGAAAACAAGTCTCTTGTCAGGGTATATGGCTCGAGATGGCTGCAAAGATAATAGCTGCTTTCTGGATCCTTTGTTAGAGTCTCCTTGGCCTTTACCATCCAGGGATGTCAGTGTTGTTTTACAATTATGCAGAATTGGCTGAGTATAAGGAGACCTGGCAGGTGACAGGATGAACTGCTGAATATCCTAGGAGGCCAGCACAGCAAATGCAGCTTAGGGAAGTTTTCAGGTTCCTCTAAAACCAGGCACTAGTCTCCCACCAGGACTTTCTGACCACGAGGATGGAGAGATACTGGAACGCTCTAATGCCCGAGAGGAGTATTAATACGAGGTTTAGAAAATATCTTTTCATATTTTGGTGAAGAATAGGGCTTCCTGGTGCGCTTGTCTTAAGAGATTTCTGGAGGGTAATTTAAAGAGATGTAAATTAATACCAATAATAAAGGGAGCCTCAAAGAGATGTAGATTAGACTTTGTTCTGTTATTCACTCTTATGGGAAACATTTCAAGAAGTAGAGAAAAATGGGAAACTGAAAGCCCAAAATGGAGGTGTTCAAATATAGTGTTCACAACAGGGTATCAGGTAGTAGAACAGTGTTAAATCATGTACCCAAAGATACTTAATGGAAGGAACTGAGAATTGACCAGTGGGAAATATCCTCCCCAGCTACGGATTCTCTTTGTTGATTTTCAGTTGAGAAAGGGATGGTTTACATTATATAGGCCTTATAATGCTGTAATTATTTTTTTTCATTTGGACAAAAAAACATATGATTCTGATTCAAATGGCCAAGAGATGGACGGGGATGGCTGCTGTCAGTTGTAAACATGACTACATATGTTGTGAACTAAAATCCATAAATGGGAGAAAAATCAGAGAGCCACATCATGGGCTTGAAAACAGAGGGTTTTGGTACAATTCATGCCGTGGTATTACAGTAACACTGGATAGAAATCTTGAGAATACTGGCTGTGAAAAGCTTTGTGTTTATGCATGATAGTATACATCTTAAATCCCAAGAGAGAAAGGCAAGGTAATTTCTGAGTTAAAGGCCAACCTAGAGCAAAGAAATCATAGAATAGTTTCCTTTATTTGGTAAAGGTAAAGAAAAGATTAGTTCCAAGCATGGTTGAGCAAAAATCAAGTGTGTGAGACAAGCAGATCTCTGGTTTCAAGGTTAGTCTACAGATCATGTTCCATGGGAGCAATAATTAGGCAGTGAGCAAACATTGAGGCTAGGTTGCTGGGATAAATGCCATTGAACTAGGGGCTGTGTTCCTGTAACTGATAGAACTTGGAAGTTTTGGGCATGTTGCTATGGCTTTAGAATCCAGTATAGTAGAGTTTACTTGGACAGCTGAATCAAGTTAGTTTGAGCTAAGAAATTGCCAGTGACTTAGAAACTGTCATCATTGAGGTATAATATATTGGAAGTATTTTATGAGAGCAACAAGAAGCTCTGTTCCCGAGATAGCCCTCCTGCAGGCAGCCAGATATTTTGTAAGAAACTTCCAGGTGGTACTGAAGGAATGAAGGGATACTGAAGAGCAGTTAAGGCCTGGTCCTGTGAGTGGCTAGGTAAGGCCATTGGGGAAATTGCTGCTTCAGTGTCTGTTGAAGCCCAAGGGCAGAAAGGGGTTATACAATGAAGTTGAGGATTGGTACCTTGAAGACTGCATAAGAGGCTCATGGTGAAAGTGCTGCCTGGTGGAAGTAGAAGAACTGGGTGTATTTGAGAGTCCAGTAAAATGGGATGACCACAAGGAAGAGCAGCAACAGTGGAGTACTATTGGCAGGAGCTTATGGTCTCACAGAAACTAGATCTGTAAGGTGAAACCCAACTTCTTTTTGTAAGAGCCCAGATGATCCTCAGTGAACCCTGTGGGATGCCTGTTGAGAAAACCAGCTATCAGGTATTGGAACCAGCATACGACAAAAGTGACAGATTTTTTATACAGCACAAGTGGATTATAGTTTGTAAACGTGAAAAGAGTTGTACATGAATAAAGTCAATGCAGGAAATTAAATTTTTGAAGTAGGATTTTTGGCTTCATTTCAATGCGTATCATCACTGTGAAGTTTTGAAATGTTTATATATACCCTGTGATGTTGTACATATGTGATCCAATGTTAAGCTTTTATTTGGTGCTAGAATGAATTTTCGAGAGTTCAGGAGGAGCAAAGGACATTTAGGATTCTGAGCTTTGTTGAGCCTGGACTAGACTATGGGTATTTTGGCATTGTATAGTTTCTAAGTTCCTATGGCTTGGTATAGCCCCCATAATCTCATTTATTTTTTTTGCAGAGACAAATTAGTGCCAGGGAATGGTTTTGATTGTTTCACTATGCTTAGCCTACA
>NW_021613233.1:0-1160 GCF_004785775.1 Grammomys surdaster | reverse complement strand
TTGTTAGGTGTCCACCTATCTCTCCCTTTTTTGAAAGGGCTTTCCATTCCTTAATAGCGGCAGCAGAGATCTGCCATACGCTCCCCATTCATAACTTTTCTGATCATTGACATACTGTCCCTGTCCTGTCAGCAGGTCGAATGTCCATTGTCGCTGATTGCCTTCCACGTTAGCGTTGGCTTTCGCCTGCGCCTGACAAGAGTCATGCCACAGGGCCTTCCATTCTAAATATTGTCCCATGTTAGGGAGGGCAGCTTTTACTGTATTCTGTCAATCGTTCGGAGTCATTGTCATAACGGCTAGTCTCTCTAATTGCATAATTGTGAAATTTGCATCAAACCCATACTTCTGAACTGATTCAGCAAGCTCTTTAATCGAAGTATATTCTACTGGTGCGTGGACGTGATCTCCTTCTGCAGCTTCAAACACTGGAAAAGCTTGAAACATCTTTCTCTTATCTTCCTTTGAAATGAAGGAGGTTGAACAGCGCTTGTCTGCATAAGGCGGCGGTGTGCTGGAGATTACAGCAGGGAGTACTGCCTGGGAATTCCAGGCGGGAGGGGGAGCTGTGCGTGCATGCATTCTAATCCCCGCCTCCCTTTGTTCTCTATTCTGCGGCGGCAGCCGCCCATGTGAATGGTATCCTTCCGCCTCAAAGCAGACTATTTCTTCATCTACTTCCGCCTCATAGCGGACTATTTTTCCATCTAAATCCTGTTTCCACTCGGAGGAACTAGGCTGCCCTGACATACAACCATATAATTTCAAACCTTGCAATTCCTCAACTGGATATAGAGGCTTTCTCCCTGTCGTAAACTGCTCACCCAGAAAATCCCCCGTTACCTTACATTTACTCTGCTCTCCCAGGGAAAAATTGATATTTCCCTCTGTCATTCCCACAGATCAAACGTCTTTGGGAGGATTCGTAGACATGTCTACCCAAGCTCTCACTCTATTTTGAGCTCGCAATCGCTTCCCAGGATCAGTTTCTGGCAGATTACTACCTTGAATCTCTCTCAATACTCCCTGACCTGCCACAATAGCTGAGTTGTATCTTTGATCTTGTAAACATGACCTTATTAATTTCCACAATGGGCATATGCCTGGCCTCAACTTTCCATTCTGCTGTTCCCTAATTAGATCTTCTTCTAGCCTGTCCC
>NW_021613232.1:0-1409 GCF_004785775.1 Grammomys surdaster | reverse complement strand
GTTGCTGGTGCTGGAACACGGCCCCTAGTTCAATGGCATTTATCCCAACAATCTAGCCTCAATGGTTTGCTCACTGCCTAAGTATTGCTGTCATGGAACATGATCTGTAGACTAACCTTGAAACCAGAGATCTGCTTGTCTCACACACTTGATTTGTGCACAACCGTGCTTGGAACTAATCTTTTCTTTACCTTTACCAAATAAAGAAAACTATTCTTTTCTTTCTTTGTTCTTGGTTGCCCTTGAACTCAGAAATTACCCTGCCTCTCTCTCTTGGGATTAAAGTTGTATACTATCATGCATAAACCCAAAGCTTTTCAGAGCAAGTATTCTCAAGATCTCTATCCAAATTACTGTAATACCATGGCGTGATTTCGACCAAAACCCTCTGTTTTCTAGCCCTTGATCTGGATCTCTGATTTTTCTCCCATTTATTGATTGTAGTTCACAACATATGCAGTCATGTTGACAACTGACATCAGCCATCCCCGTCCATCTCTTGGCCATTTGAATCAGAATCATATCTTCTTTTGTCCAAATGAAAAAAAAATAACTGTAGCATTAAAAGGCTTTTATGATACAAACCATCCCTTTCTCAACTGAAA
The DNA here is from genome assembly GCF_004785775.1 of Grammomys surdaster. Lineage (NCBI taxonomy): Eukaryota > Metazoa > Chordata > Mammalia > Rodentia > Muridae > Grammomys > Grammomys surdaster. Next base: position 804 of record NW_021613232.1, on the reverse strand, counting down.
ATCTACAAAGAGAATCCCTAGCTGGGCAGGATATTTCCCCCTGGTCAATTCTCAGTTCCTTCCATTTAGTATTTTTGGATACATGATTTAACACCATTCTACTTCCTGATACCCTGTTGTGAACACTATGTTTGAACCCCTCCATTTTGGGCTTTTCCTTTCACACTTTACTTTACTTCTTCAAAATATTCCCCATCAGAGAGAACCGCTGAACAAAGTCTAATGTAGGTCTCTTTGAGGCTTCCTTAATTAATGTTATTAATATACATCTCTTTAAATTATCCTCCTGAAAACTCTTAAGCACACAAGGAAGCCCTCTTCTTCACCAAAATACCAAAAGGTATTTTCTAAGCCTCATATGAATATTCCTCTCCTCTGAAATCTACTGTGTCAACACCCCTTATTTAAAATCTCACTTAGCACCACTCTTTATCCTGCTGCTAATATTTCAGCATGTTAAGCTCCATTTATATCATCCAAACTACCATAATCATGCTTTAATTATGTATAATTAAATCGTGTATAGATACTTTAATGTATTTTTTTACATTATAAAATGTGTTTCTGATATGTCTAATTAGTTCCTGGCAGAGAATATTGCAATTTTCCCATGCAAGTTGTTTTTATAATGTATAAGAGATCTCAGAGGTAGGAAGCATCCTGTGTAACTCTTCCTCCATTTTAGTAACAAAGTCTTCATATGGCTCATCTTGTTTTTGTTTGTTTCCTGCTAATAGAGTTGTCTTTCCATCAACAAAAAGCCTTCTCCAAGTATCTACTGCTATCTTGGAAACTTCTTCTAGT
>NW_021613231.1:0-1096 GCF_004785775.1 Grammomys surdaster | reverse complement strand
TCAGAACTGACCACTGGACAGTACTTCCTGCAGCTTTATATGAGATACTTGTCAGTTTTTTGTTTTGTTTTGTTTTGGCTTTGCTTTATAAGTTGACAAAGATGTTTGTGTCAATGGCTCAGTCCCCAAAGTCTGAGCTATGGTTCTGATCAATAGTGTGTGCACCCAATCAACCATCAGGGTTTGGCATTTATAGGATTTTGTGTGGTTTGTGGGTTGAATCAGGAATCAGAATACAAGATGCTAGGCACTTGTTCTGTCAACCAAGCGATGTCTATAGTATTGTCCTACACACTGGGCCTGCCCCTCACCACTACTGACTATTTTATTGTTAAGAAAGGATCCCATGGTATAGCTCAGAGGGGCCTGTGAGGAAACCTGCTTTGGTGACTTTGGCACTGAGAGGAGAGACCCTCACCCAGCCTAATGGTGGTTAAAATATTGATCTTCCTCTGTCAACAGATCTCCAGACTGTTGTGACCACCAGATAACTGCACCTCTCCCTCCTAAGGACCCTTGGGACATCATTCAAATGCTAAGCACACAGCTTCATGAGTGCACTCCCTAATGAACACTAATTTTCCCACCTGCCCTTCAGGCTCTTCCAGGATGTGATTTCAAGCATCTCTACATGATGAGACAGGAGATCTTTCCTCCTCCACATTCTTCCTGATGTGATTTTCAGCAGTTTTTAATGGCCAATATTGCTGAATTATGAAAGCTTGAGGTAGGATGAGACATTCCTGGGCAAGGTCTGAAGGGAAACATTCAGTTAAATTCAGAAAATAAATGACTTAGGTGTTTCTGATCAAGTCTAGAGCAAACTCTATCTTTGGAAAGTGGAGGTGCCCAATATCTGTGACCCAGGAAACACCCTTATAAGGATGCCTCAGCTTCCTACCTGTACAGGGAGAAAATTAGCAGGGAGGCAAAGGGTGCTCCCCATGACATCAGCAGCCCCTTCTTTGGACATTCCATTGTATCCTGGAGAGTTCTTGGCATCCCTTGTGATGTCACCAGTGTTGTAGTGACACCAAGTGCACTGAGCGCTCTCAGTCAGTGTCTACAGCATATGTCCCTAGACATGATTTCCCGA
>NW_021613230.1:0-1267 GCF_004785775.1 Grammomys surdaster | reverse complement strand
AGTTTTTTCCACAGTATTTTCAGTTTTATGAATTTTTCTCAAAGTAATTATTCAATTTTATCAGGAAAAATTGTTTTTAATCACATTCCTTTACAAATCAAATGGTCTCCTTATCAATTTTCAATTTATTTTATGAATTTTTAAGGCAAATTTCTTCTTTTTCATAATTTTCTTTGATTTCTCTTCTGTTTGATTATCGTTTATTATTGACTGTGTAATTTGTTTTCAAGTTTTCACTATTTTTCACTAGTTTTTAACACAGTGTTTTCAGTTTTATAAAATTTTTGCCAAATAAATATTCAATTTCATCAGGAAAAACTGTTTTAAATCATATTCCTTTTCAAATCAAATGGTTTCCTTTTTAATGTACTATTTTTCATGAATTTTAAATGCAAATTTCTCCTTTTTCATGATTTTCTTTGATTTCTCTTCTGTTTGATTATATTTTATTATTGACTGTGTAATTTGTCTTCAAGTTTTCACTATTTTTGTTGAAGTTTTCACTAGTTTTTTCAACAGTGTTTTCAGTTTTATGAATTTTTTGCCAATTAAATGTTCAATTTTATCACGAAAAACTGTATTAAATCACATTTCTTTACAAATAAAATTGACTCCTTATCAATTTTCTATTTTTTTATGAATTTATATGCAAATTTCTCCTTTTTCATAATTTTCTTTGATTTGTCTTCTGTTTGAGTATAGTTTATTATTGACTGTGTAATTCTCTTCAAGTTTTTGCTATTTTTCCTTAATTTTTCACTAGTTTTTTCCACAGTTTTTTCACTTTTATGAATTTTTTTCAAAGCAAATGTTCAATTTTATCAGGAAAAACTGTTTTTAATCACATTCCTTTGCAAATCAAATGGTCTCCTTTTCAATATACTATTTTTCATGAATTTTAAATGCAAATTTCTCCTTTTTCATGATTTTCTTTGATTTCTGTTCCGTTTGATTATAGTTTATTATCGACTGTGTAATTAGACTTTGTTCAGTGGTTCTCTCTATGGGGAATATTTTGAAGAAGTAAAGTGTGAAAGGAAAAGCCCAAAATGTAGGGGTTCAAATACAGTGTTCACAACAGGGTATCAGGAAGTAGAATGGAGTTAAATCATATATCCAAAGATACAAAATGGAAGTAACTGAGAAATCACCCAGGGGAAATATCCTCACCAGCTAAGGATTCGCTTTGTAGCTTTTCAGTTGAGAAAGGTATGGTTTATATTATGTAGGCCTTTTAATGCTGCAGTTATTTTTTTTTCATTTGGAC
>NW_021613229.1:0-1291 GCF_004785775.1 Grammomys surdaster | reverse complement strand
GTAATATTTCTTCAAGTTTTCACTATTTTTCCTGAAATTTTCACTAGTTTTTTCCACAGTGTTTACAGTTTTATGAATTCTTTGCCAGGTAAATGTTCAATTTTGTCAAGAAAAACTGTTTTAAATCACATTCCTTTACAAATGAAATGGTCTCCTTATCAATTTTCTGTTTTTTATGAATTTAAAAAGCAAAATTCTCCTTGTTCTTAACTTTCTGTGATTACTCTTCCATTTGATTATAGTTTATAATTGAATTTTTAATATTTCTTCAAGTTTTCACTATTTTTCCTGAATTTTTCACTAGTTTTTTTCACAGTGTTTTCAGTTTTATCAATTTTTTGCCAAGAAAATGTTGAATATTATCAGGAGAGACTGTTTTAAATCACATTCCTTTACGAATCAAATGTTCTGCTTATCAATTTTCTATCATTTATAAATTTTAAATCAAAATGTATCCTTTTTCATGAATTTCTTTGATATCTATTTTGTTTAATTTTTCCAAAGTGTTTTCAATTTTATGAATTTTTTGCCAAGTAAATGTTCAAATTTGTCAGGAAAAACTGTTTTAAATCACATTCCTTTACAAATCTAATGGTCTCCTTATCAATTTTCTATTTTTTATGAATTTTAAAGACAAATTCCTCCTTGTTCATAACTTTCTTTGGTTTCTTTTCCATTTGATTATAGTTTATTATTGGCTTTTTAATTTTTCTTCAAGTTTTCACTATTTTTCATGAATTTTTCACTAGCTTTTTCCACAGTGTTTTCAATTTTATGAATTTTTTGCCAAGTAATTGTTCAATTTTGTAAGGAAAAACTGTTTCAAATCACATTCCTTTACAAATCACATGGTCTCCTTATCAATTTTCTATGTTTTATGAATTTTAAATGAAAATTTCTCCCTGTTCATAAATTTCTTTGATATCCCTTTTGTTTTATTTTTTGAGAGTGTTTTCAAATTCATGAATTTTTTGCCAAGTAAATGTTCATTTTTAACTTGAAAAACTGTTTTAAATCACATTCCTTTACAAATCAAAAGGTGTCCTTATCAATTTTCTATTTTTATGAATATTCAATACAAATTTCTCCTTGTTCATAACTTTCTTTGAATTCTCTTCCGTTTGATTTTAGTTTATTATTAGCTTTGTAATTTTTCTTCAAGTTTTCAATAGTTTTCCTGAATTTTTCACTAGCTTTTTTCACAGTGTTTTCAGTTTTATGAAATTTTTGCCAAGTAAATGTTCAATTTTATCTGGAAAAACTGTTTTAAATCACATTCCTTTACAAATCA
>NW_021613228.1:0-1480 GCF_004785775.1 Grammomys surdaster | reverse complement strand
TGCTGTTTTGGTCCAAATGACTTATCATAGCAATAAAAACCAGACCAAGACAGATATTAATTTCAAGCCACATTGATTTATCATCTTGTGGAAATAACAGAAGTGTCTTGAGCCATCTCAGAGATTCTAGGAGATATTCCAGAAATCTTTCAGACCAGAACCAGGGGCATGATACCACTTGCCTCTCTCCCTTTCTTCCCATGGCTGCTTGCTTTATGTCTTCACTTATTTTGAGAACAAGTGCTACATTCATACATTTACCTATTATAGTAGGTTAGGTTAGGTTAGGGACTTTCGGTCAAAGAGAATAGATGTTAGACAGTAAAGCGCTTGTTGTGTAAGCATGAAGAGTTAAGTTCAGCTCTCCAGCACACATGTCCAAACCCTAGGTATGGTGGTGCATGTCTGCAGTCCCAGCAGTGGGCAGGTAGAAGCAGGAGGATGCCTGAGGCTTGTTGACCTGCCAACCTAGCCAACCATTGAACTCTAAGTTCCATGTCTCCAAAAAACTAAAGTGGACAGCAGTTGAATATGACACCTGACATTGACCGCTAGCCTCACATGAACTCACGTGTACACAGGTACATAGACACTTGCATTCACATGAACACACACTTATTATATACACATGCATAAATAAAAATTTAATATCCTATCAATTGCTTTCTGAAAAAAAATACTAATTTAAGTTCTCAATTTAGGTGATTCACACCTGTAGTCCCAGCACTTGGGAGTCAGAGGCAGGTGGATCTCTATGAGTTCTAGGCCAGCCTGGTCTCCAGAGGGAGTTCCAGGATAGCCTGGGCTACAGAGAGAAACCTTGTCTTAAAAAAAAAGTATTTCCTGTGTATGTTTGTCTGTCTGTATGTGTATACATCATGTATATGCAACATGTACATGTCTGGTACCCAAAGAAAACAGAGAGGGTGCCAGATCTCATGAAATTGGAGTTATGGATAGTTGTGAACAGCCACGTTGGTGCTGAGGTCCTGTGCAAGAACAACAAATGCTTTTAACCACTGAGTCTTCTCTCTAGCCCCGCCATCTTTAATTTTTTAAAAAATAAATTTTAATATATTTGGGTTTTAGTAGAATTAAATATGCACTGATACTTTGTACTACCACTAAAGCAAAATCCCAGCAAGGGGGGCAGATCTTTATAAATTCGAGGCTAGCCTGGTCCACATAGCAAGTTGCAAGCTTGCCAAGACAACGTAGTGAGACACTGGATGGATATAGACAGACAGACAGACAGACAGACAGACAGACAGATGGATTATAAAATTGAAAATTGTTATCTGAGCATGGTAGTGCCTGCTTGAAATACCAGCTGGTAAGTGGTGCAGGTGACTCATAAATTCTGGGTCATCTTCAGTGACAAAGAGAGTTTGAAGCCAGCCTGGCTGTCTTAAAAAACCCCACCCCAAGAAAAACCCAAAGGAAAACAAATTGCTTTTCACACTTATTGCTCGTTTGTATT
>NW_021613227.1:0-1265 GCF_004785775.1 Grammomys surdaster | reverse complement strand
CGAGCCCACCAACAGCTCCGGGACACCAGCAATAGTCACTTCGCCTGCCCCGAGCTAGGCAGAAGGAGGCGCGAGCCCACCAGCAGTTCCAGGACAGCAGCAGTGGTCACTTCGGCTGCCCCGAACTAGGCAGAAGGACGCGCGAGCCCACCAGCAGTTCCGGGACACCAGCAGTGGTCACTTCGGCTGCCCTGAACTAGTCAGAAGGACGCGCGAGCCCACCAGCAGTTCCAGGACACCAGCAGTGGTCACTTCGCCTGCCCCGAGCTAGTCAGAAGGACGCGCGACACGACCAGCAGTTCCGGGACACCAGCAGTGGTCACTTCGCCTGTCCCGAGCTAGGCAGAAGGACGCGCGAGCCCACCAGCAGTTCCGGGACACCAGCAGTGGTCACTTCGGCTTCCCTGAAATAGTCAGAAGGACGCGCGAGCCCACCAGCAGCTCCGGGACACCAGCAGTGGTCACTTCGGCTGCCCTGAACTAGGCAGAAGGACGCGCGAGCCCACCAGCAGCACCGGGACACCAGCAGTTGTCACTTCGGCTGCCCTGAACTAGGCAGAAGGACACGCGAGACCACCAGCAGCACCGGGACACCGGCAGAGGTCACTTTGCCTGCCCCAAGCTAGGCAGAAGGACGCGCGAGCCCACCAACAGTTCCGGGACACCAGAAGTGGTCACTTCGGCTGCCCTGAACTAGTCAGAAGGACACACGAGCCCACCAGCAGTTCCAGGACACCAGCAGTGGTCACTTCGGCTGCCCTGAACTAGGCAGAAGGACGCGCGAGCCCACCAGTAGTTCCAGGACACCAGCAGTGGTCACTTCGCCTGCCCCGAGCTAGGCAGAAGGACGCACGAGCCCACCAGCAGTTCCAGGACACCAGCAGTGGTCACTTCGGCTGTCCCGAGCTAGGCAGAAGGACGCGTGAGACCACCAGCAGTTCCAGGACATCAGCAGTGGTCACTTCGGCTGCCCTGAACTAGGCAGAAGGACGCGCGAGCCCACCAGCAGTTCCAGGACACCAGCAGTGGTCACTTCGCCTGCCCCGAGCTAGTCAGAAGGACGCGCGAGCCCACCAGCAGTACCGGGACACCAGCAGTGGTCACTTCGCCTGTCCCGAGCTAGGCAGAAGGACGCGCGAGCCCACCAGCAGTTCCGGGACACCAGCAGTGGTCACTTCGCCTGTCCCGAGCTAGGCAGAAGGACGCTCGAGCCCACCAGCAGTTCCGGGACACCAGCAATGGTCACTTCGGCTGCCCTGAACTAG
>NW_021613226.1:0-1117 GCF_004785775.1 Grammomys surdaster | reverse complement strand
TTTGAGAGTCTTCTTTGCTGCTCAGCTTTCTTTCATCTGAGAGGGACTCTCAGCCTTTATTGCTCTCTGGTAGCGACGGAGTCTCGTGAATCTGATCAGTTTCAGGGACCATTTTGAGCTGTTTTGAGTTGCATTCCCTCCTGAGGAGCTTCCCTTCAGAGCAAACGAAGGGTGGAATGGTTCAGTGTTTCTAAATTGAAGGAAATTTGAGAAACTGGTACTAGTTCATTAAGGGTCAGTACATTGCCCTAAGAGAATAAATAAAATGTCACCATTGTCAATAGGATACATCTTTCTTCACATCCCTACTTCAGCTACCATCCTACCAATAACACAAGCCCTGAAGTCCTCCCTAGAAAACAATAGGAAGAATTCCATTGTAGCTGCAGTTAGAGAGGTGTGCGTTTTCAGTGTGTCCTAAGACCTGAACTCAAGCCATGACTAAACAGCAAGCACTTTAACCACTCATTCATCTCTGGCCCCTTCAGCAGCTCTTTGACCTACTTTCAAAAGTACACAGATGCTTTTTCAAAAATATGAGAAAAAGAGTAGAGACACATATTGTTTGTTTTTTCCATGGAAAATATTAACAAATTGTGCAAATATATTTATACCAATGTTTTACTGTAAGGGAAAAATGTAACTTTTTTTCTGTAAAAAGTTTGAATTCCTTGTGATTGTAATTTACCTAGGTGTCATTTTGTTTGTACCAAGCTTCTTTCTCTTCTTTCTAATTACATGTTGGAGGGTTTTGTTCTCATGCAAAGAAAAAAATACTTCAAATGACCACATTGCTGTTACATTGCCAAGTAGCATAAGAGGGCTGCCTTTGTGATGGTGAACATTATGTATAGTGGATAAATTTATTGTGCTAGGCTTGTAAAAACAAAGTTGCCGATAGGAATGAACTCAGAGTCTCACATAGGCTTTACCAATGAGCTATTTTCCTAATGAATCCACGTTTCTTGGATGCATGGCAGAACTTTCTAGAAAAATACCCTGTTTCTGCAGCTTCCTTTTGAGAGAAACATTGTACCTCCTTATTTACTCTCTACTGGCTGTGTAAATGTTCCTTCCCCCTCTATTTGCCTTTGTTAGGTTATATTTTCTAAGAGTG
>NW_021613225.1:0-1335 GCF_004785775.1 Grammomys surdaster | reverse complement strand
TGTTCTGAGACATCCCTTCACTGAAGAAAGGTGCTCTGGACTTATTTAATCTGACCAAAGGCTTCATAGCCCAAAAATAACCATTCATCCTGTTGGAATAATGGAACAACTGCTGCCTGGACTTTCACACAGCACACAAAATTTATGGACATACTAAATACTGAAAAGGGATTGGAAGCTGATCAAACAATACTAGAATTTCCAGTGCTCCACAAGGTATTTACATTTTCTCCAATGTGAAATGGTCTTTTTTATTTGATTGAAAATAGCCTGAGATTTTACCCCTCAACAAATAGGTATAGAATTTCACATATCACAGAGTTTCTCAGAAATCATGCTTATGGCCAGGGTGCTGCAAAACCCTTAATCCCATGAAGTCTGGCACATTACCTCTTTGAGGAAGGGCACATTAGTCTTACTTCTACACAAAGCTCCCCAAGCTCCTCCCCATGTTACACAGGAAGATTTAGACAATTCTATCACATAGTGTTCCAGACCTGGCGTGTGTGATTGAAGAACTCCCAAAGATTCACCATCTTCCCAGTGCATCTCCTAGACACAACTTCTAATTTCAGTGGTCTGAGAAGTACTTTTCTGACCTAAGAGATCTCAGAGCACTGTGGACTTAGGTCCCAAACAGAAGACTATCAAGGCAAAGGTAAATCAGACTACTTTCTTCATTTCTCTTAGTGGACTAATTACAAAAGGGCTTTCCCCAAAACTTGCTTGGTTTTGCATGTGCTAGACTGTTCCAGTCCGCCCTGCAGTTCTTTATGAACTTCAACTAAAGATTACCTCCTCCAGAGAAAAGAATGACAGTGAGAGACTCCATGAGTCAGCAGTATTAAAAGTCTTTGACATGGGTTCTGTTCTTTTTAGCAATTCTTTTGTTTACAGTTCCACTAAAAGAGGGGTTCTAAAAGCATTTACTAAAAATTTCATCACGTTGAAGTATGGCTCAGTGGGTAAAGCATTTGCTTAGGAAGCCTGCTGATATGGATTTGATCTCCAGAGTGCAGGTAAAGGTGGAAGGATAGAATCAGCTCCTCAGAATTGTTCTCTGATCCCCACTAGTGTGCCCCTCCAATAACAATAGCACATTCAATTTTTGAAGAATAATTTTTAGCAAGTTGCCAGGCTTGTTCCTAGCTGACAGTGATCAATTGAAGGATGCTCATTGTAAACAGGGCAAAATTTCAGAATGAAACTAATTTGAAAATGTCAGAAGTCTAGAGACAGATTTTAAGGATGCTCACTGATTCACATTATTAAACCAGGATACAAAGCCTACATTCTTCTAACCTGTTAAACTTTTGGTGCAGCAGAGATGGCTCA
>NW_021613224.1:0-1661 GCF_004785775.1 Grammomys surdaster | reverse complement strand
CAGGGAACTAAGAATCAGAGCCTAGGTAGCCTAGAGACCCAGAGTAGAAGAAAACATTGATGACCTTAAAAAAAAAAAACTCAAATAATTTGTAAAGAAATTCAGTTGTGATTAAACATCAGGGTCTTATCTATTCATCATCAGAAGAGTTCCTCTAGCAGCAGACGTGAACAGATGCACAGACCCACAAACAGATATTTTGCAGAGATTTTCTCTAAATTGGAGCTCTTATCGCTTCCTTCTACTCAGAGCTCAGGGATTATAGCAAGGCTTTTGAGGTCCTATTGTAATTTTACTAATAATGACACAGAGACTTCTATATAGTTTAATGCTGTTGGCTTTTTGCTGGGGCAATGTCTCAGCTAGCCCTCTCCACTTAACCCAACTTCTTCCCTGATGTTTCCCTACCACTGATCCTCTCTCCATGGCTCTCACTGTTTCCCTCCATGCTTCAGTCACCTCCATTAGATACGCCTGTAGAACAGGAGACACAATGATGATAATAGGGGACAAAGGACACCTGGGGAACTAGGTTCTCTGAACTAACTAAACAATGGCCATAGGAACTCATCCAGACTGAAACTCAAGTACCAGGCCAACATGGGACTACACCAGATATTCTAAAGCTTTGTTTTAGCTATTAGCTTAATATCTTTATGGGACACTTAACAAGTGGTTCACTGACACTTGTGCCTGTTCTAGAAACCTTTTATCTCCTGCTGGGTTAGTGTGTTCAAGTTCAGTATCATAACTTTTACTTCATCTTACTATAATTTATTTTGTCACATTTGGAAGCTCATTCTTTGGAGTCTGTTCTTTTCTCATAAAAGGCAGAAAGGGATGCATCAGGAAAGTAGAGGAGGTGGGGAGGAAATGATAGGAGGAAGGTAGGGCAAGCTATAATCAGGATATGTGGTATGAGAAAAGAATTGATTTTCAACAAAAGAAAAATATCCTACCAACTTCCAACAAAGATCTATTATTACTTCACAAGTTGTGCATGTTGTTGGTTTTCTTTTCATTTTCTTCCCCACCCTAGTCGTCAGTGAATATCTGACCTAATCATTACTTATTCAGGCAAATTGAAATGTTTCAGTAATGTGGGAACCAAAAGGATTTTGACCATTACTGGAAATTACTCCATTTTAAATAGATAGGTATATGGAGAATTACTGGGGTGATATTATATAACGAGTAAGAATTTTATGAAAATTAATACAAACTAAGGAGTGGGTATGTTGAAGATCAACCTAGTAGTGAGAATGAAACAAGGAATGTACATCCACTCTAGTGAACTTTAAAGGCACTGAAATAAAATATAGTTAAGAAGACAAAAGAAGATACAGTGATCTCCTGCAGTCATAGTGTGTGAATTAATCCTTTCAAATGATTATAATATTGAAAGTGATCAATACAAATTCAATACCATCCACATCAAATTTCCAATGATATTCTTCATAGAATTTGAATTACTTTCATTATTTGAAAACATTTTTCAAACTTTAAGATGTTAGGTTAAGTAATACTAAGCCATATTGATTAATTCCTACTATTGGAGACAATTGCTCGGCAGTCTTGTCAAACAATGTTTTATGTTGATGAGTCTTCACTACATGGCCAGAGCTTAGGAATCTCCTGGTCTAGTTCAAGATTTGATAAAA
>NW_021613223.1:0-1347 GCF_004785775.1 Grammomys surdaster | reverse complement strand
TATATATACCCTATGATGTTTTACATATGTTACCTGATGTTAAGCTTTTATCTGATGCTGGAATGAATTTTAGAGAGTTTAAGAGGAGCAAAGGACATTTAGGATTCTGAGCTTTGTTGAGTCTGGACTAGAATATGGGCATTTTGGCATTGGATAGTTCTAAGGTACTTTGGCTTGGTATAGCCCACACAATCTCATTTTTTTTTTTTTTTTGCAGAGACAAATTAGTGCCAGAGAATGGTTTTGATTGTTTCACTATGCTTAGCTTACATCAATATAGCACTAATCAGATTACTGAGGATGTGGTCGCTTTGTCATAGGAAGTGTGCCACAATGGAGAATTAATGATAATCTCAGGTCAGGCCAGCTTGGTTTAAACCATCCACCTGGCAGCCTTCCGAAGAGAATAACCTGCCTTCCTTGGCATCTTTAGCACTATGTCATCCTAAATGGTGTCCGAATTTCTGCCATCGTGTTAGTAGGAGGAATCTTTAAGTTGTAAGTCAGCCCAAATTGATGTCATCCTCAATAAGTGCTGTCTTACTCATGGGTCTCTTCACTGTGATGAATCCTTCACTAACATAGGAGTGGGTAACAGACACTGGGTTATCATTGTGATAGCTCTGTCCATGTTTTTGTTTGTAGGAAATTCGATTCTGGCTGTTTGGATGCTTAAAATGGAGATTAATATGCTGAAGTATTAACAACAGGGCAGTGAGTGGTGGTCAGAGTGATTTTAAATGAGGGGGCTTGCCACAGTAGATTTCAGATGTGAAGAGTATTAATATGATGCTTAGAAATTATATTTTCATATTTTGGTGAAGAGTAGGGCTTCATTGTGCGCTAGTCTTAAGAGTTTTCTGGAGGGTAACTTAAAGAGATGTAAATTAATACCATTAATAAAGGGAGCCTCAAAAAGACCCAGATTAGACTTTGTTATGTTGTTGACTCTTATGGGATACATTTCAAGAAGTAGAGTAAAATGGGAAACCAAAAGCCCAAAATGTAGGGTTTCAAATATAGGGTTCACAACAGGGTATCAGGAAGTAGAATGGTGTTAAATCATGTATCCAAAGATACTAAATGGAAGTAACTGAGAATTGACCAGGGGGAAATATCCTCCCCAGCTAGGGATTCTCTATGTAGAGTTTAAGTTGAGAAAGGGGTGGTTTATATTATATAGGCCTTATAATGCTGCAATTATTTTTTTTTTCATTTGGACAAAAGAAGATATGATTCTGATTCAAATTGCTAAGAGATGGACGGGGATGGCTGCTGTCAGTTGTCAACATAACTACATATGTTGGGAACTAAAATCCATAAATGGGAGAAAAATCAGAGATCTAG
>NW_021613222.1:0-1319 GCF_004785775.1 Grammomys surdaster | reverse complement strand
CTTTTCTTACATGTTCCTTTTGACCATGGTGTTTTGTTACAGCAACAGAAACTAAGATATTAGCAAAATGGTAAATTGCCTCATTAGGAATTTGGAATATCATAAATTACTGATACAACAAAAAGAACCAATTTGAAAAGGAGATATAAGGGTGAATGTTAGTAGAGTGTGAATCATGACAGCATTTCATATTGTTGATGGCCATCACAGAAGAGCAGGATTTTGAGTAGTTTTACAGTGTATTATGAAGATGTTAAGAATAGCATGTAACATATTAAGAAGGGTACAATATATGAAAAGGGCCCTGGGGTTCAGACTGTGTCTGCAATATAAGGCTCCTGTACTTTACATGAAAACAAACCATTTTATTATGAAATGAATGCATTTCATTTGGGGAGAAATATCAATAGTGAGAATAAGATCATATACAATACCTTTATCATAATAAAGTCAGTGAAGTCTGTGAACATGTAATTCACTCTAGATGAATGGTCTCATCATAAATTTTATAAGAGTAGGAGCAACTAAATTTTATTTGAGTTTAATATTACAGACACAAACACAGACACACACAAAGACACACATTATTATTTTTGAACAACTGTTGTTGAACTCAGTGTCATTTTTCACTCAAAGTATTGTTTGTTGTTTTATTTTTAACTGCTATTTTGTAATTTTTTTACACTATAGATTGTTTTCTTTACATTTCCTTTCTCTAATATATTCTTTGTACCCCTTTCTGCAATCCTAAAATACACATGGTCTCTTATTCAATTAATTACATGGGTTTATATTCTGAGTGTTCATTATTTGGTAATACATGACTAATCTTTGTTCCCTTTCTTGGCTATGTCAACCACTTACATTCTCTGATTTACATTTTCATGCAAATGCTTATTCAGGATAAACATTTGGAAACTTTCTTCCATGAAGTTTGGTATGCTCACTGTTGTGTTCCTTCTTGAGATCATATGGTGGGGGTAGTATTGGTGTGACTTCATGGTCTACCTATGCTCTTTCTAGAAGATTTATGTTCACAGGCAAGATCCTCACTTTTTGACTCTCAAGGTCTTTCCCACTATCTACTCCACTTTTCCCTGAGCATTAGATGAGGGAAAATATTGTAAGAGGGTACATTGCTTGTTTTTAAGTGTACATGTAGAATTGAAGGAATCTATATGGTGTGAGTTCCATTTGGTCTTTATTCCTTTTACTTTTTCCTCTGGTAGCATGCTGTGTACTTTCTAGCAACTTGAATTCAAGGCATTAGAGGTAAGGCTTCCAGTTGGGAACCAGTCTACGTCTGATGAATTAAGTCA
>NW_021613221.1:0-1565 GCF_004785775.1 Grammomys surdaster | reverse complement strand
TGTACTTGCCTTTAGCTCTGGAAGTCAGAATACACTGCAATGCATGTGTCTTTACATTAGGTTTGTTCAATACGTTCTATAGTGCTTTTCTGGTGGAATCTAGCAACTAACTTGGACATTCCATATCTAGCAATGAAAGATACATGGCTTGGTGGTAAAAGTGTTTCTGCTTTAAAACAAACACACTTCCTAACTGAAATGTCACATGTAACCTGACTTAGGTGTTTTCAGCTGTGTTGTACTTGCCTTTAGCTCTGGAAGTAAGAATACACTGGAATGCGTGTATCTTTACTTTAGGTTTGTTCAACACGTTCTATAGTGCTTTTCTGCTGGAATCTAGCAACTTACTTCGACATTCCATATCAAACAATGAAAGATACATGCCTTGGTGTTAAAAGTGTTTCTGCTTTAAAACAAACACACTTCCCAACTGAAATGTCACATGTAACAAGATTTAGGTGTTTTCAACTGTGTTGTACTTGCCTTTAGCTCTGCAAGTAAGAATACATTGCAATGCGTGTATCTTTACATTAGGTTTGTTAAAAACGTTCTACAGTGCTTTTCTGCTGGAATCTAGCAACTTACTTGGACATTCCATATCAAACAATGAAAGATACATGGCTCGGTGGTAAAAGTTTTTCTGCTTTAAAAGAAACACACTTCCTAACTGAAATGTCACATGTAACATGATTTTGGTGTTTTCAGCTGTGTTGTACTTGCCTTTAGCTCTGGAAGTAAGAATACACTGCAATTGGAGCATCTTTACATTATTTTTGTTCAATACGTTCTATAGTGCTTTTCGGCTGGAATCTCGCAACTTACTTGGACATTCCATATCAAACAATGAAAGATCATGCCTTGGTTGTAAAAGTGTTTCTGCTTTAAAAGAAACACACTTCCTAACTGAAATGTCACATGTAACATTATTTAGGAGTTTTCACCCTTGTTGTACTTGCCTTTAGCTCTGGAAGTCAGAATACACTGCAATGTGTGTATCTTTACTATCGATTTGTTCAATACGTTTTATAGTGCTTTTCTGCTGGAATCTAGCAACTTACTTGGACATTCCATATCTAACAATGAAATATACATGGCCGGTTGATAAAAGTGTTTCTGCTTTAAAACAAACACACTTCCTAACTGAAATGTCACATGCAACAAGATTTAGGTGTTTTCAGCTTTGTTCTACTTGCCTTTAGCTATGGAAGTAAGAATACACTGCAATGCATGTATCTTTACTTTAGTTTTTTTCAACATGTTCTACAGTGCTTTTCTGCTGGAATCTAGCAACTTACTTGGACATTCCATATCAAACAATGAAAGATACATGGCTTGGTGTTAAAAGTGGTTCTGCTTTAAACAAACACACTTCCTAACTGAAATGTCACATGTAACATGATTTAGGTGTTTTCAGCTGTGTTGTACTTGCCTTTAGCTCTGGAAGTAAGAATACACTGCAATGCTTGTATCTTTACTTTAGGTTTGTTCAATACCTTCTATAGTGCTTTTCTGCTGGAATCTCGCAACTTACTTGGACATTCCATATCAAACAATGAAAGATACAT
>NW_021613220.1:0-1165 GCF_004785775.1 Grammomys surdaster | reverse complement strand
CCTAGTAAATGTTCAATTTTAGCAGGAAAATCTGTTTTAAATCACATAACTTTACAAATGAAATGGTCTCCTTATCAATTTTCTGTATTTTATGAATTTTAAAAGCAAATTTCTTGTTGTTCATAACTGTCTTTGATTTCTCTTCCGTTTGATTATAGTTTACTATTGGCTTTGTAATTTTTCTTCAAATTTTCACTATTTTTCCTGAATTTTTCGCTAGCCTTTACCACAGATTTTTCAATTTTATGAATATTTTGCCAAGTAAATGTTCAATTTTAGCAGGTAAAACTGTTAGAAATCACATTCCTTTAGAAATCATATGGTCTCCTTATCAATTTTCCATTTTTTATGAATTTTAAATGCAAATTTCTCCATTTTTAAAATTTTCTTTGATATCTCTTTTGTTTGATCATAGTTTATTATTGACTGTGTAATATTTCGTCAAGTTTTCACTCTTTTTCCTCAATTTTTCACTAGTATTTTCCACAGTGTTTTCAGTTTTATGCATTTCTTGCCAAGTAAATGTTGAATTTTATCAGGAAAAACTGTTTCACATCACATTCCTTTACATATCAAATGTTCTCCTTGTCAACTTTCTATTTTTTGTGAATTTTAAATGCAAATTTCTCCTTGTTCATAACTTACTTTGATTTCTCTTCTGTTCGATTACAGTTTATCATTGGCTTTTTAATTTTTCTTCAAGTTTTCAATATTTTTCCTGAATTTTTCACTAACTTTTTCCACATTTTTCAATTTTATGAATATTTTGCCAAGTAAATTTTCACTTTTATCAGGAAATACTGTTTGAAATCACATTCCTTTACAAATCAAATGGTCTCCTTGTCAATTTTCTATTTTTTTGAATTTTAAGTGCAAATTTCTCCTTTTTCATAAATTTCTTTGATATCTCTTTTGTTTGATTTTTCCACAGTGTTTTCAATTTTATGAATTTCTTGCCAAGTAAATCTTTCATTTTATCAGGAAAAACTGTTTTAAATCACATTCCTTTACAAATCAAATGTTCTCCTTATCAATTTTCTATTTTTTGTGAATTTTAAATGCAAATTTCTCCTTGTTCATAACTTTCTTTGATTTCTCTTCTGTTCGATTACAGTTTATCATTGGCTTTTTCATTTTTCTTCAAGTTTTCACTATTTTTCCTGAA
>NW_021613219.1:0-1221 GCF_004785775.1 Grammomys surdaster | reverse complement strand
TTTTTGCCAAGTAAATGTTCAATTTTATCAGGAAAGACTGTTTTAAATCACATTCCTCAACAAATCAAATGTTCTGCTTATCAATTTTATAATTTTTATGAATTTTAAAAGCAAATTTCTCCTTGTTCATAGCTTTCTTTGATTTTTCTTCCGTTTGATTATAGTTTATTATTGGTTTTGTAATTTTTCTTCATGTTTTCACTATTTATCCTGAATTTTTCACTAGGTTTTTCCATGGTGTTTTCAGTTTATGAATTTTTTGCCAAGTAAATGGTCAATTTTATGAGGAAAAACTGTCTTAAATCACATACCTTTACAAATCAAATGGTCTCCTTATCAATTTACTATCTTTTCTGAATTTTAAATCAAAATTTCTCCTTTTGCATAAATTTCTTTGATATATCTTTTGTTTGATTTTCCACAGTGTTTTCAGTTTTATGAATTTTTTGCCAAGTAAATGTTCAATTTTCTCAGGAAAGACTATTTTAAATCGCATTCCTTTACAAATCAAATGGTCTCCTTAACAATTTTCTATTTTTTATGAATTTTAAAAGCAAATTTCTCCTTGTTCATAACTTTCTTTGACTTTTCTTCCGTTTGATTATAGTTTATTATTAGCTTTTTAATTTTTCTTCAAGTTTTCAGTAGTTTTCCTGAATTTTTCACTAGCTTTTTCCACGGTGTTTAAAATATTATGAAATTTTTGCCAAGAAAATGTTCAATTTTATCTGGAAAAACTGTTTTAAATCACTTTCCTTTACAAATCAAATGGTATCCTTATCAATATTCTATTTTTTATGAATTTTAAATGCAATTTTTTCCTTGTTCTTAACTTTCTTTGGTTTCTCTTCCTTTTGATTATAGTTTATTATTAGCTTTTTAATTTTTCTTCAAGTTTTCACTAGTTTTCCTAAATTTTTCACTAGCTTTCTACACAGTGTTTACAATTTTATGAATTTGTTGACAAGGAAATATTCACTTTTAGCAGAAAATCTGTTTTAAATCACATTACTTTACAAATCAAATGGTCTCCTTATCTATTTTCTATTTATGAATTTTAAATGAAAATTTCTCCTTTTGGATAAATTTCTTTGATATCTCTTTTGTTTGATTTTTCCACAGTGTTTTCAAATTTATGAATTTTTTGCCAAGTAAATGTTCAATTTTATCTGGAAAACCTGTTTTAAATCACATTCCTTTACAAATCAAATAGTCTCCTTA
>NW_021613218.1:0-1226 GCF_004785775.1 Grammomys surdaster | reverse complement strand
AAAGAGCAAGGAGGGCAGCTGGAGAGACTTGCCCAGGACTGTGGACTAGGATGCATTCCCACTTGGTTCCCGGATTGGCAGTATTTGCCTCCTCTGTGCTGGGTCCCAATTCCTGAAGGTCCCTTCCCTCAAAGCTTTCACCTGTGCCAAGGTAACTAACTCCTCTAGGAAAGGATTCCAGCACCCCACCCCCATCCATATGGCCTTTCCTGCCCTCAGATGTCAGTTCCAGACTTTCAAATGATGTGAACCCCCCCTCTCCCAGTCCCCCGGAAGTTGGCCTGAACCCTCAGCAAGGTCCACTTTCACTCCTGGAAGTCCACCACTGCACTCTGCAATAAACTCCTTTCTCTCTTCCCTACATTCTGGTTTTGTCTCCTTTCTTGACACAGGGAATTAGCACAGGGGCAGAATGAAGAAAGGGGAGGCTGGAGGGAGGGAGACTGCTGGACAACATTACCCTATCTCCTGAGATCTACACTGCTGCTTGCCTGTTTGGTTCTCTCTTGGGTTGTTGAGAGAGACATAGAGAGAGAGAGACAGAGAGAGAGAGACAGAGAGACAGAGAGAGAGAGAAATAGAGAGAGAGACAGAGACAGAGACAGCAAAAATTGACTGGTCAGGGACAACCACACAGAATCAGGACCTGACTTAATCTTCAAAGGTTCATCTTAGTAAGTAAGCAGATGACACAAATTTATTCAACACAGGCTGCGACTGATGAATCAGGGACACTGAAAAAAACCTTAGGAGCTCATGATATATTTTAAGCCAAAAATCTGTACCAAGTTATGCCACCAATCAGGGTTTAAGGATGAGACACTCTTAGGAGATTTTCAAGAATCCTCCATTGTGACACACTTCCTATGACAAAGTGACCCCATCCTCAGTAAGGCCACATATCTGATTAGTGCTAAATTCATGTAGGCTAAGCATAGTGAAACAATCAAAACCATTCCCTGGCACTAATTTGTTTCTGCAAAAAAAAAAAAAATGAGATTATGGGGGCTATAACAAGACAAAGGACCTTAGAACTATCCAATGGCAAAATACCCATAGTCTAGTCCAGACTCAACAAAGCTCAGAATCCTAAATGTCCTTTGCTTCTCCTGAAATCTCTAACATTCATTCCAGCATCAAATAAAAGCTTAACATCAGATCACATATGTACAACATCATAGGGTATATATAAACATTTCAAAATTTCACAGTGATGATACTCCTTC
>NW_021613217.1:0-1056 GCF_004785775.1 Grammomys surdaster | reverse complement strand
TTTAAAGCAGAAACACTTGTAACATCCAGCCTTGTATCTTTCATGGTTTCACATGGAATGTCCAAGTAAGTTGCTAGATTCTAGTAGAAAAGAACTATAGATTGTATAGAATAAGCTAATGTAAAGATACCTGAACTGCAGTGCATTCTTACTTCCAGAGCTAAAGTCAAGTACAACAAAGCCGAAAACTCCTAAATCATGTTACATGTGATATTTCAGTTAGGAAGTGTGTTTGGTTTAAAGCAGAAACACTTGTAACATGCGAACATGTTTCTTTCAGTGTTTCATTTGGAATGTTCAAGTTAGTTGCTAGATTCCTGCAGAAAAGCACTATTGAACATATTGAACAAAGCTAATGTAAAAATACGCGAATTCCAGTGTATTCTTACTTCCAGATATAAAGGCAAGTACAACAGAGCTGAAAACACCTAAATCATATTACATGTGACATTTCAGTTAGGAAGTGTGTTTGGTTTAAAGCAGAAACACTTGTAACATGCGCACATGTATCTTTCAGTGTTTCATTTGGAATGTTTAAGTTCGTTGCTAGATTCCAGCAGAAAAGCAATATAGAACATACTGAACAAAGCTAGTATAAAAATACTCTTATTGCAGTGTATTCTTACTTCCAGAGATAAAGGCAAGTATAACAGAGCTGATAACACCTAAATCATGTTACATGTGATATTTCAGTTAGGAAGTGTGTTTAGTTTAAAGCAGAAACACTTGTACCATCCAGCCGTGTATCTTTCATTGTTTCATACTGAATGTTCAAGTATGTTGCTAGATTCCAGCAGAAAAGCACTATAGAACATATTGAACAAAGCTAATGTAAAAATAAGCGAATTGAAGTGTATTCTTACTTCCAGAGGTAAAGGCAAATACAACAGAGCTGAAAAAACCTAAATCAAGTTACATGTGACATTTCAGTTAGGAAGTGTGTTTGGTTTAAAGCAGAAACACTTGTAACATCCAGCCGTGTATCTTTCATTGTTTCATACTGAATGTGCATGTATGTTGCTAGATTCCAGCAGAAAAGCACTATAGAACGTATTG
>NW_021613216.1:0-2091 GCF_004785775.1 Grammomys surdaster | reverse complement strand
AAACTCTCTAAAATTCATTCCAGCATCAGATAAAAGCTTAACATCAGGTCACATATATACAACATCATAGGGTATATATAAACATTTCAAAACTTCACAGAGATGATACTCCTTCAAATGAAGAATGAAATCCAACTGCAAAAATTTCAATTCCTGCATTGACTTTACTGATGTCCAGCTCTTTTCAGGTTTGCAAACTATAATCCACTTGTGCTGTATAAAAGAAACTGTCACCTTTGTCTTGTGCTGGTTCCAATCCCTGATAGCTGCTTTCCTCATCAGCCATCCCACAGTGTTCACTGAGGATCATCTGGGCTCTTACAAAAAGAGCTTGGGTTTCACATTACAGATCTAGTTCCTGTGTGACCATAAGCTCCTGCCAATTTTACTCCACTGTTGCTGCTCTTCCTTGTGGTCATCCCATTTTACTGGACTCTCAAATACACCCAGTTCTTCTGCTTCCACCAGGCAGCGCTTTCACCATGAGCCTCTCCTAGGCAGTCTTCAAGGTACCAATAGTCAACTACATTGTATAACCCCTTTCAGTCCTTGGACTTCAACAGACACTGAAGCAGCAATTTCTCCAATGGCCTTACCTAGCCACTCACAGGACAAGGCCTCAACTGCTCTTCAGGATCCCTTCATTCCTTCAGTTCCAACTGGAAGATTCTTACAAATTATCTGGCTCCCTGCAGGAGGGCTATCTCTGGAACACAGCTTCTTAGTGCTCTCATAAAATACTTCCAATATACTATACCTCAAAGATGACAGTTTCTAAGTCACTGGCAATTTCTTCGCTCAAGCTAACTTGATTTAGCTGTCCAAGTAAACTCTACTATTCTGGATTCTAAAACCATAGCAACATGCCCAAAACTTCCAAGTTCTATCAGTTGCTGGTGCTGGAACAAGGACCCTAGTTCAATGGCATTTATCCCAGCAACCTAGTCTCAATGGTTTGCTCACTGCCTAAGTATTGCTGTCATGGAACATGATCTGTAGACTTACCTTGAAACCAGAGATCTGCTTGTCTCACACACTTGATTTGTGCATCACCATGCTTGGAACTAATTTTTCTTTACCTTTACCAAATAAAGAACACTATTCTTTTCTTTCTTTGTTCTTGGTTGCCCTTGAACTCAGAAATTACATTGCCTCTCTCTCTTGGGATTAAAGTTGTATACTATCATGTATAAACACAAATCATTTCAGAGCCAGTATTCTCAAGATCTCTATCCAAAGTTACTGTAATACCATGGCATGATTTTGAACAAAACCCTCTGTTTTCTAGCCCATGATCTAGATCTCTGATTTTTCTCCCATTTAGGGATTTTAGTTCCCAACATATGTAGTCATGTTGACAACTGACAGAAGCCATCCCCGTCCATCTCTTGGCAATTTGAATCAGAATCATCTTCTTTTGTCCAAATGAAAAAAAATAACTGCAGCATTAAAAGGCCTACATAATATAAACCATACCTTTCTCAACTGAAAATCTACAAAGAGAATCCTTAGCTGGTGAGGATATTTCCCCCTGGTGATTTCTCAGTTACTTCCATTTTGTATCTTTGGATACATGATTTAACTCCATTCTACTTCCTGATACCCTGTTGTGAACACTGTATTTGAACCCCTACATTTTGGGCTTTTCCTTTCACACTTTACTTCTTCAAAATATATTCCCATAAAGAGAACCACTGAACAAAGTCTAATTACACAGTCGATAATAAACTATATTCAAACGGAACAGAAATCAAAGAAAATCATGAAAAAGATGAAATTTGCATTTAAAATTAATGAAAAATAGTACATTGAAAAGCAGACCATTTGATTTGCAAAGGAATGTGATTAAAAACAGTTTTTACTGATAAAATTGAACATTTACTTTGAAAAAAATTCATAAAACTGAAAACACTGTGGAAAAAACTAGTGAAAAATTCAGGAAAAATAGCAAAAACTTGAAGAGAATTACACAGTCAATAATAAACTATACTCAAACAGAAGAGAAATCAAAGAAAATTATGAAAAAGGAGAAATTTGCATATACATTCATAAAAAATAGAAAATTGATAACGAGTCCATTTTATTTGTAAA
>NW_021613215.1:0-1080 GCF_004785775.1 Grammomys surdaster | reverse complement strand
AGATGGGAAAAACGGGCACAAATCACAAGGCTCCAAGTACCCTGGATGGCCATTCTGTAGGATAGTACTCTCCTGCTGGTCCTGAAGGGAGACCATTGTGCATAGGGCTTCCCCCACAGCACAAACCTGATGTGTAAAAGAGTCCATTGCTGTTTGAAGATCCCCATCCCAGCCAGGTGGTGGTGGCATACACCTTTAATCCCAGCACTTGAGAGGCAGAGGCAGGTGGATTTCTGAGTTCCAGGACAGCCAGGGCTACACAGAGAAACCCTGTTTCGAAAAACCAAAAAAAAAAAAAAAGAAGACGATTCCCATCCCAAGGGACTATCATGGCAAGGGTAGCCAGTCGTATCTTTTCTATTAGGGACCCTCAGGGAGGTTCTGCCTAGAAAGCCAGTGTGACTGCTTCACACAGCCAGACAGAAGCCTAAACCCACAGTGGTGAAGGGACATTAGGAAGCCACAAAGACTACATATCCAGGGAAGGGAGAGCTTGCAAATGAGAAAGGCAGGTTGCTGTTCCTGGTCTTAAGATTGCCTTGACAGCAACAACAAAACTGAACCGAGCATAAGATGGACATAAGATCCCAGTGGTCCAGCTCTAGGGCCTGGAATTCACCTCTCAGTCCCAACTGTTCTGCCATTCAAGGGTGCTCCTGAGACATTAGGAGTGGCAAGTACAGACAGGAAGTGCCTGGGAGTGATGAGAACCCCAGCTTAGAGGAATGTGAGCCAAGTATTGCCCTTAGCACCCCTCTGCCATCCCTGTTCCCAGGGTATTCATGTTACAGCTCCCTGACCAGCTTTCATATGGCAATTACTCCACAAAGCTTCTATAAGCTTGTGCTTCTCCTTGCCACTTCTTCCTAGAAACCACCTACCCAGCAGGGATCAGGGAGCCTCTTGAAACAGCCAGCAGAGAACTAGACCTCATTTCTTCTCCTTTGTCTCCTTTGAGCCATCCTCAACTGCCTACCCTGTACAGGCTCTGAATGAAGTGGCGCCTGGACCACCTCCAGCATTGGTAATTCCTACCCTAATTGAGTTCCTGTCCTCACTACAATATAGAAGCATAAGCCA
>NW_021613214.1:0-1105 GCF_004785775.1 Grammomys surdaster | reverse complement strand
TCCTTTACAAATCAAATGGTCTCCTTATCAATTTTCTATCTTTTCTGAATTTTAAATCAAAATTTCTCCTTTTTCATAAATTTCTTTGACGTCTCTTTTGTTGGATTTTACCACAGTGGTTTCAGTTTTATGAATTTTTTGCCTAGTAAATGTTCAATTCTCTCAGGAAAAACTGTTTTAAATCACATTCCTTTACAAATAATATGGTTTTCTTAACAATTTTCTATTTTTTATGAATGTTCAATACAAATATCTCCATACTCATAACTTTCTTTGATTTCTCTTCCGTTTGATTATAGTTTATTATTGGCTTTTTAATTTTTCTTCAGGTATTCAATATTTTTCCTGAATTTTACACTAACTTTTTCACATTGTTTTCAATTTTATGAATTTTTTGCCAAGTAAATCTTCAATTTTATTAGGAAAAACTGTTTTAAGTCACATTCCTTTACATATCAAATGGTCTCCTTATAAATTTTCCATCTTTTCTGAATTTTAAATCAAAATTTCTCCTTTCATAGATTTCTTTGATATCTCTTTTTTTGATTTTTCCACAGTGTTTTAAGTTTTATGAATTTTTTTGACACGTAAATGATCCATTTACTCAGGAAAAACTGTATTAAATCACATTCCTTTACAAATAAAATGGTCTCCTTTTAATTTTTCTATTTTTTATGTATGTTCAATACAAATATCTCCATGTTCATAACTTTCTTTGATTTCTCTTCTGTTTGATTATAGCTTATCAATGGCTTCTTAATTTTTCTTCAGGTTTTCACTATTTTTCCTGAATTTTTCACTAGCTTTTTCACAGTTTTTTCAATGTCATGAATTTTTTGCCAAGTAAATGTTCAGTTTCATCAGGAAAAACTGTTTTAATTCACATTCCTTTACAAATCAAATGGTCTCCTTATCAATTTTCTATCTTTTCTGAGTTTTAAATCAAAATTTCTCATTTTTCATAAATTTCTTTGATATCTCTTTTGTTTGATTTTTCCACAGTGTTTTCAGTTTTATGAATTTTTTACCTAGTATATGTTCAATTTTATCAGGAAAAGCTGTTTTAAGTCACATTCCTTTACAAATCAAATGGTCTCCTTATTAA
>NW_021613213.1:0-1022 GCF_004785775.1 Grammomys surdaster | reverse complement strand
ATCTCTTTTGTTTGATTTTTCCAAATTGTTGTCAATTTCATGAATTTCTTGCCACATAAATGTTCAATTTTATCAGGAGAAACTATTTTAAATCACATTCCTTTACAAATCTTACGTTCTTCTTATCAATTTTCCATTTTTTATGAATTTTAAATGCAAATTTCTCCTTTTTTAAAAAATTCTTTAATATCTCTTTTGTTTGTTTTTCCACAGTAGTTTTAATTTTATCAGTTTTTTGCCAAGTAAATGTGGAATTTTATCAGGAGAAACTGTTTGAAATCACATTCCTGTACAAATCAATTGGTCCCCTTATAAGTTTTTCATTTTTTATGAATTTTAAATGCAAATTTCTCCTTGTTCATAACTTTCTTTGATTTCTCTTTCGTTAGATTATAGTTTATTATTGACTGTGTAATATTTCTTCACATTTTCACTATTTTTCCTGAATTTTTCACTAGGTTTTTCCACAGTGTTTTCAATTTTATGAATTTTTTTCCGAGTAAATATTCAATTTTATCAGGAAATATTGTTTTAAATCATATTCCTTTACAAATCAATAGCTCTCCTTATGAATTTTCTATTTTGTATGAATTTTAAATGAAATTACTCCTGTTTCATAAAGTTCTTTGAAATCTCTTTTGTTTGATTTTTCCACAGTGTTTTGAATTTTATGAATTTTTTTGCCAAGTAAATGTTTAATTTTATCAGGACAAACTGTTTTAAATCATATTCCTTTACGAATCAAATGTTCTCCTTATCAATTTTCCATTATTTATGAATTTTAAATGCAAATTACTCCTTTTTCTTATAGTTCTTTGATATCTCTTTTGTTTGATTTTTCCACAGTAGTTTCAATTTTATGAGTTTTTTTGCCAA
Organism: Grammomys surdaster; assembly: GCF_004785775.1. Taxonomy (NCBI): domain Eukaryota; kingdom Metazoa; phylum Chordata; class Mammalia; order Rodentia; family Muridae; genus Grammomys; species Grammomys surdaster. The sequence continues at coordinate 146 of NW_021613213.1, read as the reverse complement.
GTAAATATTCAATTTTATCAGGAGAAACTGTTTGAAATCACATTCCTTTACAAATCAAATGGTCTCATTATCAATTTTCTATTTGTTATGAATTTTAAATGCAAATTTCTCCTTTTTCATAATTTTCTTTGATTTCTCTTCCGTTT
>NW_021613212.1:0-1069 GCF_004785775.1 Grammomys surdaster | reverse complement strand
TTTTTTTTTTTTTTTTTTTGGTTTTTTTGAGACAGGGTTTCTCTGTCTAGCCGGGGCCATCCTGGAACTCACTCTGTAGACCAGGCTGGCCTCGAACTCAGAAATCCGCCTACCTCTGCCTCCCAAGTGCTAGGATTAAAGGTGTGCGCCACCACTGCCTCGCCTGCCCTCCTTTTCTTATCTACAGGGGTCTTAGCCTCCAGTTCTAGTGTTCGGCAACTTTTACACACTCGGCTGCTCCCTGGGGCCACCGATTTGCTACTTCCAAAAGTCAGCACACAAGAGCCCACCTTCTGCACCAGCCCTGACGTCTGCTCCCGAGGGCCAAGCATGCCTGGCTGATGTGCAAGCATGATGCTCACTCACAAGTGGTCCAGACCGCAAGGTCCACTCCGCTCAAGCCTCCTGCTCCATAGGTAAGGAAGTCAAGTATGGCCGAGCTCGGTGTTCTGTTTTAAAACTTGGCTTATTTTTTTATTACTCTGTGTGTGTGTGTGTGTGTGTGTGTGTGTGTGTGTGTGTGTGGTGCACGTGCATCTAACATACATATGGAGGCCAGCGGACAGCTTGGGAAGTAAGTTCTCTCCTTCTACTGTGCAGGTCCTGGGGACTGGACTCGGGTCTTCAGGCTTGGTGGTAGGTGCCTGTGCCCACTAGCCTCTTCGCTTGGCTGCTTCTCTACGGGTCAGTCCTTGGGAGTGGCCCCTCCTCCCTCTCCCTACTCCCCACAGCCAGTGATCTGAAAGACTCATGGATCTGCACTCATTCGCTCTTTCCTACTCCCCGCCCCAGCTCAGCCCTCTCTACCTTGCTCACTGTGAATGCAGTGGCCATTCAGCCTGCCTCCCACACCCGTCCTTGCAGAACTCAGGGGGAGCAGCGGGGGGTGGGGGACGGGGGGGGGGGGGGGGGGGGGGGTTGGAAGGTCTGGGGGATGGTTGACCAGCTGAAAAAGGTATCTGTCCCCGTATCTAGTCGCCTTCCTAATACTAAGTGGATGAAAGCGGTGGGAGGTGAATGCCCTATGGCCACTGAAGACATAGGACCAAGTCACCCACTGTCTCAGGTT
>NW_021613211.1:0-1642 GCF_004785775.1 Grammomys surdaster | reverse complement strand
AGCCATTGACCGTTCTTCAGGGTCTGGATATCTCTTCGGGTGATTTGTAATTTGAATCTATTACTTAGGATTTCCTCTTGGGGTCCTGGACCTAGCGCCCTCTTAATATCCTTCTCCATCTCTTCTGTAACATGAAAATTTTGATCGACTTCTTTGCCCCCCTTTAGGTTTTTGACAGGCTTTTTCTCTGCCGCAAGTACTGCCATCCTGTTGGGGAGGAAGCTATCGCCTCCGCGACTATCCAGGATGATTGGAGCTGGTGTTCCGGGTAAGGCAGGCTCCAAGTTGTTCCCCCTTCTTGCGTCATGCTTTACACCACCTTCCTTTTCTGTAATGGACTTGTCCTCTGAATATCTGCCCTCTCTCTCGTCTGGTGTAGGTGGTTCTTGATCTTGATGACTGTGCCCTGACACGCTGCCCTTCATCTTGGATGTTATTGGTTGAGGCCTGTGTGGGTCAGGGTGTGGGTCTTCAACACATTTAAGGTGTTTAAGTAACCTCTCGTGCTTTTCCTTTGGGGAGCTTTGTCGGTTTTCCTCCAGGGCAGAGTAGGGACGCTTACACCCCTTGCGACAATCAGCAGGCTTCCTCTCAGCCTGATCTGGAGGGCCTTTGATGTACTCTAGGGCTTGTCTTGGACCGTCTTCCGGGGATTTCTGTACCTGACCCTTACCCGACTGGTCTCTCTCAAGCTCTAGGTCTTGATGCTCCGGAGGGGTCTTCTTCCAGGCCTTGCCAGGTTCTTTAAATATCATCTCTGTCCCATCCTGGCGTTTGGTCTTTGTACGTTGTCCCAAAGCGTCAGACTCTGTCTCTGTTCCACTTCCATCCTGGTGTTTCCTCTTTCTAGCTTTTCCTGAACCTTCGGGCTTCATCTCCACCCCAGGCTGTTTGGGTTGCCACATGGAGATTGCTTTTTTGGCAGCAGCGGCCTTTCTGATTTCCACCAACCGTATGCCTGACTCTGAGTTGGTACTCGTGGGGTGTTCACCCTGATGTCTCAGGAGAGCTCTTGTCAACCGAGTTGACTTAGCCCGTCAGGGTCAGTCAAAGAATGGCGATAGTTAAGGTGTCAATATTGGGAACCGATTGGTGAACAGATGTTGGCGGTTCACCCGGTTCCACTCTGGGAAGGAAACTCTGAGGAGTTCTAAGAATACTTCCTCAGAAGTATCCTTTTAGGGTGCTGTAACCAGCTACCAGAAATTTCAAAATCGGAGTAGTTAATAAAGGTTAAGACACCAGGCCTAAACCTAGCAGCTAAGACTTCGGAGGCAAGCTCGCGAATGATGTCTAACTCAGGGGGTTGCCCTTAGTCACAGCCTTCAAGGTTCCATAGCTGGTTTTGATGTCACCTGAAAGAACGCAAATCAACTGTTCTGGATGGTGGAAGCCCTCCCCAACCCAAACTCGGTCCAAGATTTCAGAGTGCTCCCTTGCCCGAGTGGGAAGTTTGAATGAATTGATACATAGCTCGGTTCCCTTCAGCAGAGCACAGGGTTACCTAAACATCTCAACATAGATCAGCTGGTCCTGATGAGTACATTTGTCTTTTAGGAAACTGTCCCATCATGGTCAATTATAGAAAACATAATATAAGTGCCCTTCAAAATATCTTCTCACAATATGCTTGCTAATTACA
>NW_021613210.1:0-1290 GCF_004785775.1 Grammomys surdaster | reverse complement strand
TTTGTTTTAAAGCAGAAACACTTTTACCACCAAGCTATGTATCTTTCATTGTTTGATATGGAATGTCCAAGTAAGTTGCTAGATTGCAGCAGAAAAGCACTATAGAACGTGTTGAACACACCTAATGTAAAGATACTCGCATTGCAGTGTATTCTTACTTCCAGAGCTAAAGGCAAGTACAACACAGTTGAAAACACCTAATTCATGTTACATGTGACATTTCAGTTAGGAAGTTTGTTTGTTTTAAAGCAGAAACACTTTTAACACCCAGCCATGTATCTTTCATTGTTTGATATGGAATGTCCAAGTAAATTGCTAGATTACAGCAGAAAAGCACTATAGATCATATTCAACAAACCTAATGTAAAGATCCACGCATTGAAGTGTATTCTAACTTCCAGAGCTAAAGACCAGTACAACACAGCTGAAAACAGGTAAATCATATTACATGGGACATTTCAGTTAGGAAGTGTGTTTGTTTTAAAGCAGACACAATTTTAACACCCGGTCATGTATCTTTCATTGTTTGATATGGAATGTCCAAGTAAGTTGCTAGATTCCAGCAGAAATGCACTGTAGAACGTATTGAACAAACCTAAGGTAAAGATACACGCATTGCAGTGTATTCTTAGTTCCTGAGCTAAAGGCAAGTAGAACACAGCTGAAAACTCCTAAATCATGTTACATGTGACATTTCAGTTAGGAAGTGTGTTTGTTTTAAACCAGAAACACTTTTACCACCAAGCCATGTATCTTTCATTGTTTGATATGGAATGTCCAAGTAAGTTGCTAGATTCCAGCAGAAAGGCACTATAGAACGTATTGAACAAACCTAATGTAAAGATACACACATTGCAGTGTATTCTTACTTCCAGAGCTAAAGGCAAGTACAACACAGCTGAAAACTCCTAAATCATGTTACCTGTGACATTTCAGTTAGGAAGTGTGTTTGTTTTAAAGCAGAAACACTTTTACATCCAAGCCATGTATCTTTCATTGTTTGATATGGAATGTCAAAGTAAGTTGCTAGATTCCAGCAGAAAAACACTATAGAACGTATTGAACAAACCTAAAGTAAAGATACATGCATTGCAGTGTATTCTGACTTCCAGAGCTAAAGGCAAGTACAACACAGGTGAAAACTCCTAAATAATGTTACATGTGACATTTCAGTTAGGAAGTGTGTTTGTTTAAAGGCAGAAACACTTTTACAACCAAGCCATGTATCTTTCATTGTTTGATATGGAATCTCGCAACTTACTTGGACATTCCATATCAAACAATGAAAGA
>NW_021613209.1:0-2061 GCF_004785775.1 Grammomys surdaster | reverse complement strand
GCTCTGACTGACTTCTGTCAGGGAAGACTTGCAGCGAGACACTTCCTGTCTATTCCTGTGTGAACTGGACCTTTTACATACAGAGTCAGGAAGGGAAGGAATACCTACTCCATCTTTAGACACGCTGACACACCACAATAAAACATTCAGAATCATTAAAACCCAAGCAGTGGAGCTTTGATCTGGGACCCCATCACCTGAGTGGCTGATGAGCTCAAATTCAAGCCTACCTAAATTACAGAGGGAGGCCATGTCTCAAAAGACAAAACGTTGGAAGGCTGGAGACAGGGCCCACAGGGTGAAGATGCTTGCTGCCTGACACACACACCAACTCAAATTGGATCCTTGGAACCCACAAGGTGGAAGAAGAGAACTGACCACCACAAGTGATCCTCTGACCCATATGTGCATGCCATGGCATGTGGACACGCGCACACACACACACAGAACGAGAGAGAGATTGAGAGAGAGAGAGAGAGAGAGAGAGAGAGAGAGAGAGAGAGAGAAGTTTGTTTTTTTTTTAAAGAAAGTGTCTGAGCACAGCAGCTGAAGAACAAATGTTTGTTCACTATCAGGGTTGGGCCTTGAACTTCATCTCCATTTACTTATTTGTTTGCTTTAGTTGAGACAGGTTCAGACTAAATCGCCAGGCTTAAAGAAAACAACTCACTAAGCATTGTGGCACACCCCTTTAATCCCAGCACTCTGGAGGCAGAGGCAGGTAGATCTCAGTGAGTTTGAGACCACCCTGGTCTACAGATTAGTTTCAGGACAGCCAGGAGTATAGAGAGAGACTTTGTCTCATAAAAGTGAAAAAAAAAAGTAAAACAAACAAGTAAATAAGTAGCTCAGACTCTCCATCCTCCTGCCTCAGCCTCCCAAGCCAGTGCTGGAATTTACAGGCCTTCTGCTCCTAGACTTGGCTCTAAGAAGAAATGCCTGCTAGGTGAGAGTTAACGCTGCAGAATTGAGCTGTCTCTGCAGCTGCCCGGCTGGGATCAGCCTCAGCCAAGTCCTCGCTGGGAGTCCTGGCTCTGCAGGGGATCAGGTGGCTTAGGTTTAGGAGAGATGAGCTGAGGTGGTAGGCCCTGTGGGGGGTGGGGCAGGGACTGTGCAGGTGACGTCACAGGTTCCTGAGAGGATCAGCATGGCCTCTCAGCCTCGGAGGGTGCTCATCTCTGGCTGTTCTTCAGGGATCGGCCTTGAACTCGCTCTTCAGCTGGCTCATGACCCCAGACAACGTTACCAGGGTAAGGCCGCAGCGTCTGGCACCCTGTATTACCACAGCCTTCTGGGTATAGATTGGCTATATGGGTCTGGGGAAGACCCTGGACACATAGAGGAAGCCCCCTGCTACATTCTCTCCTGTCATATATATTTCTTTTTTAAAGATTTACTTATTTTTATTGTATGTGTGAGGGTGTGTTACCTGTATGTATATCTGTATATCCTTTATGTACCTGGTGCCCAGGGAGATCAGAAAGGATGTCAGATCCCCTGGAGCTGGGGTTAGAAACACCTGTGAGCCACCTTGTGAGTGCTAAGAACTGAGCCTCAGTCCTCCGAAGCATCGCTCCAGCCCCTCACATGTATTCCTTGAGTACTGGATGACAGACAGAAAAAAGTTGTGAGTAAGAAACAGAGTGGTGTGTGTGTGTATGTGTGTGTGTGTGTGCGCGCGCGCACACACGCACTTTGCCTAGCATGTATAAATGCCTGGGTTCAATAGAACCCAGTTGTAGTGGCACATGTCTGTAATCCCAGCACTCAAGAGGTAGCCAGAAGTATCAGAAATTCATGGTCAGCCTCAGTTACATAGCAAATTCAAGACTAGCCCAAGTTACATGAGACCCTGTCCAGAGAGAGAGAAAACAAAAACAAACAAAACCAGGCCCATCTGAAACTCTACTTTTCACAAAGTTGACGCAGGAGAATTCTGAATTCAAGGTCAGCCTAGACCACATAATAATACCTGCCTCAAAACAAAATAGGCAAGCAAACAAAAAAATTTCAGCTCTGGCTAGTGTACAGAGGCAGAGGCAGGCAAATCTCTGTGAGTTT
>NW_021613208.1:0-1855 GCF_004785775.1 Grammomys surdaster | reverse complement strand
ATTCTGTCAATATCTTTATTTAATAAACAGTTCTGTCTGTATCTTTATTTAAAAACCAATTCTGTCAATATTTTTATTTAATAACCAATTCTGTCAATATCTTTGTTTAATAATCAATTCTGTAATAAGCAGTTCTGTCAATGTCTTTATTTTAAAACCAATTTTGTAAAAATCTTTATTTAATAATCAGTTCTGTAATAACCAATACTGTAAATATCTTTATTTAACAAACAGTTCTGTCAAAAAATTTATTTAATAACCAATTCTGTCAATATCTTTATTTAACAACCAATTCTATCAATAGGTTTATTTAATAACCAATTCTGTCAATATCTTTATTTAAACACCAATTCTGTCAATACCTTTTTTAAAAAACCAATTCTCTCAATATCTTTATTTAATAAACAATTCTGACAATATCTTTATTCAAAAAACAGTCTGTCAATATCTGTATTTAAAAACCAATTCTGTCAATATCTTTATTTAATAACTAATTATGTAATGATGTATTCTGTCAATATCTTTATTTAAAAATCAGTTCTGTCAACATCTTTATTTAAACACCAATTCTCTCAATATCTTTATTTAAAATCCAATTCTGTCAATATTGTTATTTATTAATCAATTTTTAAATAAAAAATTCCGTGAATATCTTTATTTAATAAAAAGTTCTGTCAATATCTTTATTTAATAAACAGTTCTGTCAATATCTTTATTTAAAAACCAATTCTGTCAATATCTATTTAATAATCAATTCTGTAATAATGACTTCTGTCAATATATTTATTTAATAACCATTTCTGTCAATATCTATTTAATAACCAATTCTGTAATAAGCAGTTCTGTCAATGTCTTTATTTTAAAACCAATACTGTAAATATCTTTACTTAATAATCAATTCTGTAATAACCAATTCTGTCAATATCTTTATTTAATAGCCAATTCTGTCAATATCTTTATTTAATAACCAATTCCGTCAATATCTTCATTGAAAAACCAATTCTGTCAACATTTTAATTTAAACACCAATTCTGTCAATATGTTTATTTAGAAACCAATTCTGTCAAGATTGTTATTTGATAATCAATTTTCAAATAACCAATTCTGTCAATGTCAATATCTTTATTTAATAAAAATTCGGTCAATATCTTTATTTAGTAACCATTTCTGTCAATATCTATTTAATAATCAATTTTGTAAAAACCACTTCTGTCAATATCTTTATTTAATAACCAATTCTGTCAATATCTTTATTTAACAACCAATTCTGTCAATAGCTTTATTTAATAACCAATTTTGTCAATATCTTTATTTAATAAACAGTTCTGTCAATGTCTTTATTCAGTAACCAATTCTGTCAATATCTTTATTTAATAAACAATTATGTAGTAACGTATTCTATCAATATCTTCATTTAAAAACCAGTTCTGTCAACATCTTTATTTAACCTCCAATTCTCTCAATATCTTTATTTAAAATCCAGTTCTGTCAATATTGTTATTTAATAATCAATTTTGAAATAACCAATTCTGTCAATATCTTTATTTGAAAACCAATACTGTCAATGTCTTTATTTAATAAACAATTCTGTCAATATCCTTATCTAATAATAAGTTCTGTAATCACCAATACGGTCAATATCTTTATTTAACAACAAATTCCGTCAATAACTGTATTTAATATCCAATTCTGTCTATATCTTTATTTAAAAACCAATTCTGTCAATATCGTTATTTAAAAATCAATTTTCTAATAACCAATTCTGTCAATATTTTAATTTAAGAAGCAGTTCTATCAATATTTTTATTTAATAAACAATTCTGTCAATATCTATTTAATAATCAATTCTGTAATA
>NW_021613207.1:0-1095 GCF_004785775.1 Grammomys surdaster | reverse complement strand
CAGGATTCAGTTTCTCAACAGGACAGGAGCAGACCGACTCTGTGTCTGCTCCATCCCAGAGGACCAGGCAGGGGCGGAAGGGAAGTGGAATTCCGGAGGGGCGGGGTTTGGGTAGCTGCTGTGCCCTGAATGTCCCTGGCTCCCCGATGTATCTCTGGGGCTTAGGGAGTGAGATGGAGTTCTTACCAGCTGCTCTGAGTGCAGTGGCTCCTGGATGACTCAGGATTCAGTTTCTCAACAGGACAGGAGCAGACCGACTCTGTGTCTTCAGCCTGATTTTTATGTTCAACACAGAGAGAAGGGTTAGCTAGTCTCCTGCAGGGCAGGGTAGTTAGCTAGTCATAGTTGGAAGTCTGTGGGCGACCAGGCTGTAAGGATCTGGGCGGAGGAAGCTGCAATTGTTAGATTTTGCACACACTGGTCAATCATCTGTAAACACTTGTACTTACATACATCATCAGCATTTGCATTCAAACCAGAGAAGGCTTTGCCCACCCCTTGAGCTTCAAACATGTGTCCTTGATTTGGCTGGACACATTGAAACAATACACATCCACTCAGGACTTCATCTACTACATACTCATTCACTCAAAGCTTCCTCAGCTCCTCACTGATGCATACAGATAAAATACATATACACAATGGAGTACCACTCAGCTGTTAAAAAAAAACATTATGACATTTGCAGGTAAATGGATGGAACTAGAAAAAAAAAATCATCCTGAGTGAGGTAACCCAGACCCAGAAAGACAAACATGATATGTACTTTCTTGTACGTGGACATTAACTGAAAGTAAAGGATAACCATGCTATACAATCCACAGACCCAGATGAGCTAACTAATAAGGATGTCCCAAACAGAAGGGGAAAAAGACAGATATTGTGGGTGGATTGGGGGCAGTCAGGTGGGGATGGAAACAGAAGGGACCAGGCAGGGCTGGGGAGGATGGAGGGAGAGAGTACTAGGAGACACAAATTGAATTGGGGGGCATTTTGGGGGTGAGGTAGAAAACTAGTGCAATGGAAAGTTTCAGGAATCTCTGAGGGACCCTAACTAAAACTTCTAGTAATTGGAGTGTGTGTGGGGGGGGAGTA
>NW_021613206.1:0-1285 GCF_004785775.1 Grammomys surdaster | reverse complement strand
AGGAGTTAACAGACAACAGTCCAGATTGCCTTATATGGATAGTTGGTTTTCAAAATGTCGAAGTCCACAGAATTGACATTACAAACATTTTTGTATTAAGGTTCATTTTGATTAGAGACCTGTCTGCTCCTGACAGTTTCCTGTCTTGGATTCTAAGAAGAAATTGAGCATCTTTGGAGTTACTCCAGTTGTAGTGAGACAGCCGCTAGGCAAGAATTGCCTCTTTTCATCTACAGAAAAATTACTGTCCAGAAAAGGACACACTTGTAGAATAGTCAACTTATTATATCTGCCAAGACAGAGTAATCAGCCCTTAATAATTCTGCATCACTAGGTCTGTCAGATGATCCTGGGCCAGAAGGCTGAAGGTCAGATGCTCCAATGTTTTGTAGTATAGGGACTGTCCAGGTGTTCGGCAGTCTCTATAAATTGGCTAAGTTTTAGAAGCTATGCTTTGTGCTTCCCATAATTTCAGTTAATTCAGTCATTCTGGATTTCTGACAGAGTTGAAGATTTATAGTCTCATAGCCAATCCCAGCTATTTACTTTGAGAGAAAAGATTTGAGAGGATGGTTTTCAGCTGACATTCATTCTAAAGCCAAGAAAAAAGTCAGGTTCAGGACTAAGTCTTTTAGGAGAGATGGTAGAGATTCTGGTTAGTCAACAACATGATGGACTGGGTATTAGGTCTATCTTGTACCTTACTGATACAAATTGGTATAGTTATGCTCTAATTGTATTTTGAGAGAGAAGTTTTATCTTAACAGGAAGGTTGATATGTAGGAGGAGCTAAGGTGGGAGGAGTAAGGAGAGGAAGAGGAGGAGTAAGGGGAGGAGGAGGAGGAGTAAGGGGAGGAAGAGGAGGAGTAAGGAGAGGAAGAGGAGGAGTAAGGAGAGGAAGAGGAGAAGGAAAGGAGCTAGGAGATGAGAGGGGGGAAGGGAACATGGAGGCAGATGTTCGAGTGGCTCCTGCAGTCAAAGATAGTTGGTATATCTAGGTTGGGTTTTGGGTTACACTTCTGATTGTACGGGCATCTTGTTATTGAGCATTACCAAACTTATAAAGCCCTTGATTAATTTTTTTTAAAAAGTTACTAATAAAAATAAAATAAAGAAGCAAGAATCAGTGTGGCAGTGGAGTTTCCAGGTGTCTACTTTGGAGAAATCTGATTTCTTACACACTCAGGGGCAGCATTCTCTTCCCTCACCTCCCCCATCCCCCTCCCCCTCAGGCTCCCTCTCCTCATCCCTCTCCCCATCCCCATCCTTCTCCCCCTTCCCCTTC
>NW_021613205.1:0-1686 GCF_004785775.1 Grammomys surdaster | reverse complement strand
CATATGAAACAATGAAAGTTTCATTGCCACGCGATACAAGTGATTCTACTGTAAACCAAACACACTTCCTAACTGAAATATCATATGTAACATTATTTAGGTGTTTTCAGCTCTTTTGTACTTGCCTTATCTCTGCAAGTAAGAATGTGCTGAATGTGTGTATCTTTACAATAGGTTTGTTCAATACTTTCTATAGTGCTTTCCTGCTGGAATCTAGCTACTTAAAAGGACATTCCATATAAAACAATGAAAGACACATGGCCGGATTGTACAAGTGTTTCTGCTTTACACCATACAAACTTCCTAACTGAAATGTCACATGTAACATGATTTACGTGTTTTCTGCTCTGTTGTACTTGCCTTTAGCTCTGGAAGTAAGAAAACACTGCAATGCATGTATCTTTACATGAGGTTTGTTCAGTACATTTTCTATTGATTTTCTGCTGGAATCTAACAACTTACTTGGACATTCCATATGAAACAATGTAAGATAAATGGCAAGATGCTACAAATCTTTTTTATTTAAACCAAACACAGTTCCTAACTGAAATGTCACATGTAACAAGATTTAGGTGTTTTCAGCTGTGTTGCACATGACTTTAGCTCTGGAAGTAAGAATACACTGCAATGCGTGTATCTTTACATGAGGTTTGTTCAGTACGTTCTATATTGCATTTCTGCTGGAATCTAGCAACTTACTTGGACATTCCATCTGAAACAATGTAAGATACATGGCCTGGTGTGAAAAGTGTTTCTGCTTTAAACCGAACTCACTTCCTAACTGAAATGACACATGTAACATGATTTAGTTGTTTTCAGCTCTGTTAAACTTGACTTTAGCTCTGGAAGTAAGAAAACACTGCAATGCATGTATCTTTAAATGAAGTATGTTCAAAACGTTCTATAGTGCTTTTCTGCTGGAATCTAACAACTTACTTGGACATTCCATATGAAACAATGTAACATACATGGCCGGGTGTTAAAAGTGTTTCTGCTTTAAACCAAACACAGTTCCTAACTGAAATGTCACAGGTAATATGATTTAGGTGTTTTCAGCTGTTTTGTACTTGCCTATAGCTCTGAAAGTAATAATACACTGCAATGCGTGCATCTTTACATGAGTAATGTTCAGTACGTTCTATAGTTCTTTTCTGCAGGAATCTAGCAACTTACTTGGACATTCCATGTGTATCATTGAAAGATGCATGGCAGGGTGTGAAAAGTGTTTCTGCTTTAAACCCACCACAATTCCTAACTGAAATGTCACATGTAAGGTGATTTAGGTGTTTTCTTCTGTGTTGTACTTGCCTTTGGCTCTGGAAGTAAGAATACACGGCAGTGCCTGTATCTTTACATTATGTTTGTGCAGTAAGTTCTATAGTGCTTTTCTTCTGTAATCTAGCAACTTACTTGGACATTCCATATGAAACAATGTACGATACAAGGCCGGGTGTTAAAAGAGTTTCTGCTTTAAACCAAACACAGTTCCTAACTGAAATGTCACATGTAATGTGATTTAGGTGTTTTCAACTCTGTTGTACTTGCCTTTAGCTCAGGAAGTAAGAATACACTGCAATACGTGTATGTTTACATGAGGTTTGTTCAATATGTTCTATAGTGCTTTTCTGCTGGAATCTAGCAATTGACTTTGACAGTCCATATGTAACAATGAAAGATACATGGCCG
>NW_021613204.1:0-2001 GCF_004785775.1 Grammomys surdaster | reverse complement strand
AAGATGTGGCTACTTGTTGCCCTTGTCTGAAGAGTCCAGCTGAGGATGAGGTTAAAGAGATTTAAATTGATTGCATTGATGAAAGAAGCCTCAAATAAGCCAAGTGGAAACTTTTTCTCTAGTTAATCCTCATGAAGAGCATTTTGAACAAGTGTAGCAAGCTTAGAAAGGAAAAATGTGAAATTTGTGGTTGGAGTATTAAGGTGCACTCAGAAGTGAAATGGAGTTGAATCCTGTGGTCTAAGAGATATTAGATTGAATCAAGGGATTGTTGACCTTGGGGCAAGATCCCAGCCAGCTAAGATTAGATCCAGGCATGGTAGTATAAACCTTTAATCCCAGGAGAGTGAATCAAGCAGCTCTCTGAGTTCTGAGGCCAGCAGAGAAAGTTCCAAGAAGAGAAAATCTTAGTCCAGAAGTGATGGGCCATACCTCTAATCCCAGTGCTCAGGAGACAGGAACACAGATCTCTGAGTCCCAAGTCAGTCTGCAGAGCAAGTTCCATCACAGCCAATCAAAGGAGTTGGAAAACAGAAAGCTAGTGATAATGTGAAATAACAAGGGGGATGTGTTCTAGCCCCAGCAAGCAGCAGAACTTGGCAGTTTTCTCTGTACCACTCGTTGCCCAGGGTAAACATGTTGGCTGGTGGAGTAGAAGCTAATTGGGGCCAGGGAATCTAATATGACAGTTTATATATGCTTGGCCCAGGGAATGTCACTATTAGGAGTTCTGGTCTTATTGGAGTAGGTGTATAACTATGAGTGTGGCCTTGTTGGAGGAAGTGTGTCATTATGGATATGGGCATATAGTCTTACAGTCTCAGAAGGGGTATAGATTGATCATCCTTTGAACAAGGCTCTGTTCTACCACCTTGCCTTCCAATTTCCGGAGTCCACATTTTAAAAGCATCTTCCCATATGATTAGCCTTTGTTTTGTTATTTTTGTTGTTGTTGTTCTAGAGCTATTTCAGACCCTTCAAACTCCTTTTCCAATGCTTCCTAATCTTCAGAGTCTCTCAGATTCCTGGGAACTCCGGCAACAGGTTCTTTATGTATTTTTTTTCTCTGTAAAAGACCACAAAGATGCAAACACACACCAACGTAACCCACTAAACAAAAAAAAAAGCACACAAAATTATGGAGTCCATTTTATTCTGGCCAACTACTCCTGAGCACAAGGCCCACCCTTGAGAGTGGGTACCAGTGTCACTGTATTTTGAAGAAAACTTGTAGATCCTCTCCTAACAGGTATCATTTAGAAATATTTTCTTGATTCAGAGTGGCACTTTGTGTTCCTCTGTCCTGAGATTGGTCTTGCTTTAACTTGTATGTGTCTTGTGGATGTAGTTCCTGTGTGCAGCAGCTCTGTTGTGTCTGGAAAACACTATTTTCTTTGTGTATTCCATCATCTCTGGCTCTTACAGTCATTCTAACTCCACATCCTCATGGATCCCTGAGGGTGTGATAAAGGCATCCCATTTAGGATTGAATGTTCCAAGGTCTCTCCCTCCTTGCACATTGTACACCCATGGGCTTGTGTTAATTACAATCTGCTGCAAGCAGCATCTCTGATGTGGGATGGGCAAGGCACTGATCTATGGGTATAGTAATATGTGATTAGGAGTCCTTTTGCTGCTGTTTTCCTTTCATAGAGTAGTAGTACTGGGTTTGCTCTTAGGGTTCCTGATCCCTCAAGTCTCAGGTCTCAGCTTCTACAGTGTCTGGTATGGGTTTTATCTCATGGTGTGGGCCTTGTTCAACAAAAAGTAAATCAGTTTATTACTCCTGTAGACACTTGGGTCTCTCTTGCACCACGATGTCTTATAGGCAGGTTGCTATTGTCATTCCAGTGTCTGTAGCTGGGTGTGAATATTGATGACTTTTCTCTGATGCTATCAGCTAGAGTACTTTCCAACCCTATGAACTCTAGCCAGCAGGACTGAAACATCTTCGAGTTTGGCACCAGCTCAACTTCTTCAGGTTGTGGAGGGTACCCAATT
>NW_021613203.1:0-1351 GCF_004785775.1 Grammomys surdaster | reverse complement strand
TGCAAGTCCTCCAGGATGTTGCTCCCGAGAGGGAGTCCGGGAGGCCTTGCATCCCCAGGTGGACTCTTCCTCGAATTTCCGCCCAGGGGACTTGAGGAAGGTGATTCCCTGTGAGTTTCAGGCCTGGTGGAGGCCTAGGACCATCCTGATTTCCCGCGAGAACCAGTCACAGGAGAAAGAAGACCAGCAGGAACAAGCCCTCAAAGAAAAAGAAAGGGCCCAAAAGTCTTGCCCAATATCCTGCGGACACTGCAGAGTCCACCGTTCCCGCTGACACCGCAGACGGGGGTCCTCTGGGGTCGCTAGCAGGACTGCAGCACCTTCCTGAGAAGCCTGAGCCCTAGGCGGCAGCAGGCTGGAGTTACACCCCTCTCAGCTTGGTGCTACGGACCCCTTTTTCCCAGGCACCTATGGGCATGCGCACGACCAAGAGCCCACATTTGAAAAAGAAAGAAGAGCCTTCAGGCTCAGCCAGGGGCCTGGCACCTGGGATCTAGGCATCACAGAGACCCAGGCAGGTGGGTTCGGTCTCAGTTGAAGGCAATGCGGGGCTGCCCGCTGACTTTCAGGCCTGTGTGGCGCAGCTAGTCCCTCTGGCCCAGATGCACTTCTGTTTAGGCCTGTCCTCCTTCAGCGCAGGAAGTGCTGAGAGGCACCTGTGCGGGGCTCAGCTCCTGGACACCCATTTTGCCTATGCTTGTAGACGAGGGAGAGCTGGCTTCACGGGGGCGCCCTGGCTAGCCTTTCGCGGTGGACGATCTGCCAAGGTGGGCCAAAAGGCTGAGTCTCGCCAAGCTGCTGTAACCTAGCTTTAGTCCCCTGCGTGAAGTCCCTGGATCTCGGTGTGTCAAGAGCCTCCGAAGTTGCAGGAATGCCGAGTCGTCCTGAGCCTGGTTTCTGCCAAACTCTGAGTGAGGATGACCCTCTCCTTCCTTGACAGAGCAAGACAGGGGGCTCAAAGGAGTGGTGGCTCTTGCTTTTTGCCTGGGCCTGAAATAAGACCCCTGCCTGGAGGCCTTCCCTCTGCCCACTCTTGCCTCACAAGCCCAAAACGCAGCACTGGACACCCCTACTCCAGCCAGGTTTTCACCCCAGGGCAGACGTTCCAAGATTCTGCATGTAGACACACCGGGCTCTTTTGGGTGGCGGTGGGGATGACCAGCACATATCCTGATCCCCCACGAGCCTCCACGACACAAGGAAGAGACACTAGCTTTGGAGCCTGCCATCCTCCCCTTTCTTGGGCTAGGTCTTCTCTCCTTCCACGGAGGTCTTTTGCATTCCTCCTTAGGCCAAGACACCAGGGAGCTGCCACTAAAACACACACACACACACACACACACACACACAC
>NW_021613202.1:0-1256 GCF_004785775.1 Grammomys surdaster | reverse complement strand
TTTGTTTGACAATTGTTTCGATGGTTCCTTTTCAAAATGCTGGAAGGCTTTGTTAGAACTTGGTTTAAATACTTTCTGTACAGAAACAAGTGAATTCCTCCACAAAATACTCAAAGCATCAAGCATAAAATGAGAGAAGCATCTGAGTTGATGCTTCCTTCTATCTTTTTCTAATTGAGAACATTCTGTCTCCAAAATATCACTTCCTTTTTTTCCTATTTTAATTGATTTGAATTCTATTCAGTATATAGTATGAATTAATTGTATTTGCATATTTATATTTCAATAAATATTCCATAATTTCATGCCTGAAAAGTCTCATTTTTGTTGGTGACTCACATTAATTCTTTATGGGATATTCAGGTCTGCATTTTATCTGGTTAATTGGGGGTTTTTCTATCATGTCTGTCATTTGAAGTGGGTAGTGATTTCTTCTCCATTTATGGCAAGTTAGTCCAGCCTTGTTCACATGGCAAAACAAGAGTTCCAGAAGCTATAGTGGTCAGTGTTTACTAATGTCCCATTGGCCAAAGGTTACTGTGCCCAGTTCTAATCTAAAGTTAATTTAGAAACTACCTATGAGATGTAATACATGATCAACCAGACAAGAAACCAGTTTATGGATCAGGTAGTAGTCCAGTACTTGGGAGGCAGAGGCAGGCAGAATCTCTGTAAATTCAAGAGCAGCATGATTCACAGATAGAGTACCAGGATAGTCGAGGCTATATAGAAATTTCCTGACTTGAAAACAAAACTAAATCAAACAAACAAAAAAAGACTTATTATTAAGCTCTGGCTATGTGTGATACTGTTAGCAACAAATAAACATGACATCACTAACAATTACATAATTGTCTTCAACTTTAGGCACTTTAATGCATTGAAAACATAGCTGAAAAGAATTGAACAATTTAGGA
Source organism: Grammomys surdaster (assembly GCF_004785775.1). Lineage (NCBI taxonomy): Eukaryota > Metazoa > Chordata > Mammalia > Rodentia > Muridae > Grammomys > Grammomys surdaster. The sequence continues at coordinate 339 of NW_021613202.1, read as the reverse complement.
GATTTGGACTGGTTTCAGAAATAATTTAGTTGTTTCAATTTGGACAACAAGGCCAGCGATGCAAAAGCTTATTCAACCTTGGTGTGTTGTACACTCCTGCATTATTAAAACAAAATTCTCAAGCAAACTGGAGGGGTCAAGCACACCACAAGAAGACCTGCAGAGTATGTTGTAGAAAATATTTCATCTCAGTCTGGGGCGTGAAGCCTGCCTTTGATCATTCAGTTCCCGGATCAAAACCACACAACTTTTACTATTTACAGTAATCATTAATCCACCCTAGAGCTGGGCAGATATCTACTACCATCTATGCTATTAGAATCTACTTTCCTATGGATA
>NW_021613201.1:0-1411 GCF_004785775.1 Grammomys surdaster | reverse complement strand
TTTAAAACATTTTTTCCAGATAAAATTGAACATTTACTTGGCAAAAAGTTCATGAAATTGAAAACACTGTGGAAAAATCAAACAAAAGCGATAACAAAGAAATTTATGAAAAAGGAGAAATTTGCATTTAAAATTCATAAAAAATAGAAAATTGATAAGGAAACGTTTTGATTTGTAAAGGAATGTGATTTAAAGCAGTTTTTCCTGACAAAATTGAACATTTACTTGGCAAAAAATTCATAAAATTGAAAACACTGTGGAAAAAACTAGTGAGAAATTCAGGAAAAATAGTGAAAACTTGAAGAAATATTACACAGTCAATAATAAACTATATTCAAACGGAAGAGAAACCAAAGAAAGTTATCAACAAGAAGAAATTTGCATTTAAAATTCATAAAAAATAGAAAATTGATAAGGAGACCATTTGATTTGTCAAGGAATGTGATTTAAAACAGTTTTTTCCTGACAAAATTGAACATTTTCTTGGCCAAAAATTTATAAATTTGAAAACACTGTGGAAATAGCTAGTGAGAAATTCAGGAAAAATAGTGAAAACTTGAAGAAGTATTACACAGTCAATAATAGACTATATTCAAACGGAAGAGAAATCAAATAAAGTTATGAACAAAAAGAAATTTGCCTTTAAAATTCATAAAAAATAGAAAATTGTTAAGGAGACCATTTGATTTGTAAAGGAATGTGATTTAAAACAGGTTTTCCTGATAAAATAAAACATTTACTTGTCAAAAAATTCATAAAACTGAACACACTGGGGAAAAAAATAGTGAAATATTCAGGAAAAACAGTGAAAACTTGAAGAAGTATTACACAGTCAATAATAAACTACAATAAAATGGAAGAGAAACCAAAGAAAATAAAGAACAAGGAGAAATTTGCATTTAAAATTCATGAAAAATAGAGAATTGATAAGGAGACCATTAAATTTGTAAAGGAATGTGATTTAAAACATTTTTTCCAGATAAAATTGAACATTTACTTGGCAAAAAATTCATAAAATTGAAAACACAGTGGAAAATACAAACAAAAGAGATAACAAATAAATTTATGAAAAAGGAGAAATTTGCATTTAAAATTCATAAAAAATAGAAAATTGATAAGGAGACCATTTGATTTGTAAAGGAATATGATTTAAAACAGTTTTTCCTGAGAAATTTCAACATTTGCCTGGCAAAGAATTCATCAAACTGAAAACACTATGGAAAAAACTAGTGAAAAATTCAGGAAAAATAGTGAAAACTTGAAGAAATATTACACAGTCAATGACACACTATAATCAAACAGGAGACAAACCAAAGAAAGATATGAACAAGGAGAATTTTGCATTTATAATTCATAGAAAATAGAAAATTGATAATGAGACCATTTGATTTGTAAAGGAATGTGATTTAAA
>NW_021613200.1:0-1117 GCF_004785775.1 Grammomys surdaster | reverse complement strand
ATAAGAAAGCAGGCCTAGCAAGCCATGTGAAGCAAGACAGTAAGCAGAACCCCTCCATGGCCTCTGCAGCAGCTCCTGCCTCCAGGTTCCTGCCCTGTGTTAGTTCTTGTTCCAGCTTCTTTCAGTAATACAGAATGATTTGGAAGTATAAGCCAAATAAACCCTTTCCTCTCCAAACTGCCTTGGTCTTGTGGTTCCATCACAGCAAAACAAATCCTAACTAGGACAGAAATTGATAATACAATAGTGGGTATTGCTGTGACAGGGACCAGACTGTGTGTTTAGGATTGTCTGGGCTGTTAAAATCACTAAATGTTCAGAGCTCAGTGGACTGTTCTGTAGGAGCTTGGAGGGTAAGAAGAATGTTGAGATCAGTGCAGATGGAGGCCTGGCCTGTGAGGTTTCAGAGGTCAGTTTGAGAGTCCTTTAATGACTCTTATCTCTGCTTCCCACAGAAGGGTTATGGGTTCAGGAAGCCACACAGCTTAAGTGGGTTCCAAGGATTTAAACTCTGGTCCTCTCGTGGGCTCAACAAGCAGCCTTATTCTGAGCAATCTCCTAGAGTAAATAAATACCTGCCAGGTGTGGTGGCACATACCTTTAATTCCACTACTCGGGAGGTGGAGGCAGGGGTGGGTTATCTACGAATTTGAGGCTTGCATGGTCTACATAGAGTTCCAGGCCAGTCGGTGATAGAGTGAGACTGTTGTCAGAGGGAAAGAAAAATCAAAATTGGCATGGCAGCATGGGCCCTTAATCCTGGAATTGGGTGAGATAGGAGAATCTGGACTTCAGGGTCATTCTCTGTTACACAGTGAAGCGTGGGGCCAACATGGACTACATGAGACCCTGTCTAGCTAGACCACAACTAGCTGGGCCTTTGGGGTTCAAAAAAAAAATGCCTTTTATTCTGAAAAAAGCTGAACACAGGAATTAACATGAGAAATTCTATTCCTCAGTGATTTACACAATATATTTGACCCTACAGTCTGACAGGAGCCATGAAGACAGATTATCCCGTCACATAATGGATTAACTAACCAAAGTGGGAGAGTGCCCTCTGGCGTAGAAAGGAGGTACTTACAAGGGCTCCTCTGCATCCGAACTGTTTGAAGTG
>NW_021613199.1:0-2254 GCF_004785775.1 Grammomys surdaster | reverse complement strand
TTTTGTTTGATTTTTCCACAGTGTTTTCAGTTTTATGAATTTTTTGCCATGTAATTGTTCAATTTTCTCGGGAAAAACTGTTTTAAATCACATTCCTTTACAAATAAAATGGTCTACTTATCAATCTTCAATTTTTAATGAATGTTCAATACGAATATCAACCTGTTCATAACTTTCTTTGATTTCTCTTCCGTTTGATTATAGTTTATCTTTGGCTTTTTAATTTTTCTTCAAGTTTTAACTTTTTTTCTAGAATTTTTCACTAGCTTTTACACAGTGTTTTCAATTTCATGAATTTTTTGCCAAGTAAATGTTCAATCTTATCAGGAAAAACTGTTTTAAGTCACATTCGTTTACAAATCAAATGGTCTCCTTCTCAATTTTCTATCTTTTCTGAATTTTAAATCAAAATTTCTCCTTTTTCATAAATTTCTTTGATATCTCTTTTATTTTATTTTTCTACAGTGTTTTAAGTTTTATGAATTTTTTGCCATGTAAATGTTCCATTTTCTAAGGAAAAACTGTTTTAAATCACATTCCTTTACAAATAAAATGGTCTCCTTATCAATCTTCTATTTTTTATGAATGTTCAATACGAATATCAACCTGTTCATAACTTTCTTTGATTTCTCTTCCGTTTGATTATAGTTTATCTTTGGCTTTTTAATTTTTCTTCAAGTTTTCACTTTTTTTCTATAATTTTTCACTAGCTTTTTCACAGTGTTTTCAATTTCATGAATTTTTTGCCAAGTAACTGTTCAATCTTATCAGGAAAAACTGTTTTAAGTCACATTCCTTTACAAATAAAATGGTCTCCTTATCAATTTTCTGTTTTTAATGAATGTTCAATAAAAAATATCTCTATGTTCATAACTTTCTTTGATTTCTCTTCCGTTTGATTCTAGTTTATCATTGGCTTTTTAGTTTTTCTTCAAGTTTTCACAATTTTTCCTGAATTTTTCACTAGCTTTTTCACAGTGTTTTCAGTTTTATGAATTTTTTGCCAAGTAAATGTTCAATTTCATTAGGAAAATCTGTTTTAAGTCACATTCCTTTACATATCAAATGGTCTCCTTATCAATTTTCTATTTTTTCTGAATTTTAAATCAAAATTTCTTCTTTTTCATAAATTTCTTTGATATATCTTTTCTTTGATTTTTCCACAGTGTTATCAGGTTTATGAATTTTTAGCCTAGTAAAAGTTCAATTTTCACAGGAAAAACTGTTTTAAATCACATTCCTTTACAAATAAAATGGTCTCCTTATCAATCTTCTATTATTTATGAATGTTCAAATAATATATCTACATGTTCATAACTTTCTTTGATTTCTTTTCCGTTTGATTATAGTTTATCATTGGCTTTTTAGTTTTTCTTCAAGTTTTCACCTTTTTTCCTGAATTTTTCACTAACTTTTTCACAGTGTTTTCACTTTTATGAATTTTTTGCCAAGTAAATGTTCAATCTTATCAGGAAGAACTGTTTTAAGTTACATTCCTTTACAAATCAAATGGTCTACTTATCAACTTTCTATTTTTTCTGAATTTTAAATCAAAATTTCTCTGTTTTCATAAATTTCTTTGATATCTCTTTTATTTTATTTTATTTTTCTACAGTGTTTCCAGTTTTATGAATTTTTTGCCAAGGAAATGTTCAATTTTCTCAGTAAAAACTGTTTTTAATCACATTCCTTTACAAATAATATGGTTTCCTTATCAATTTTCTGTTTTTATTGAATGTTCAATAAAAAATATCTCTATGTTCATAACTTTCTTTGATTTCTCTTCCGTTTAATTCTAGTTTATCATTGGCTTTTTAATTTTTCTTCAGGTTTTCACTATTTTTCCTTAATTTTTCACTAGCTTTTTCACAGTGTTTTCAATTTCATGAATTTTTTGCCAAGTAACTGTTCAATCTTATCAGGAAAAACTGTTTTAAGTCACATTCCTTTACAAATCAAATGGTCTCCTTATCAATTTTCTATTTTTTCTGAATCTTAAAACAAAATTTCTTCTTTTTCATAAATTTCTTTGATGTATCTTTTGTTTGATTTTTCCACAGTGTTTTCAGTTTTATGAAATTTTTGCCATGTAATTGTTCCATTTTCTAAGGAAAAACTGTTTTAAATCACATTCCTTTAAATGAAATGGTCTCCTTATCAATTTTCTATTTTTTATGAATGTTGAATACAAATATCTCCATGTTCATAACTTTCTTTGATTTCTCTTCCGTTTGATTATAGTTTATCATTGACT
>NW_021613198.1:0-2993 GCF_004785775.1 Grammomys surdaster | reverse complement strand
TGAATGTTGATTATTCATGTTCATTTATTTCTGATTTAATATTATCTACGACTGATGACTAATGATAATTCAGCTTGATTTATTTCTGCTTTCCCATGAACTCTCACAGATGACTGTTGATTAATCAAGTTCATTTGTTTCTGATTTACTATTATCCACGAATGCTGAATATTGATTAATCATGTTCATTTGTGTCTGACTTACTATTATCTATGACTGATGACTAATGATATTTCACCTTTATATATTTCTGATTTACTGTGAACTCTAACTGATGACTATTTATTAATCAAGTTCATTTGTTTCTGATTTACTATTATCCACGAATGCTGAATGTTGATTATTCATGTTCATTTATTTCTGACTTACTATTATCTATGACTGATGAATAATGATATTTCACCTTTATATATATCTAATTTCTTATTAGCTATGACATATGAATATTGGTTTTTGATGTCATTTATTTCTGATTTACTATTATCCATGAATGCTGAATATTGATTATTCATGTTCATTTATTTCTGACTTACTATTTTCTATGACTGATGACTAATGAAAGATCACTTTTATATATTTCTGATTTACTATGAACTATGACTGATGACTATTGAATAATCATATTCGTTTGTTTTCGATTTACTATTATCCATGAATGCTTACTGTTGATTATACATGTTCATTTATTTCTGAATTACAATTATGTATGACAGATGACTAATGATATTTTACCTTTATAAATTTCTGATTTACTTAGAACTCTACTGATGACTATTGATTAATCAAGTTCGTTTGTTTCTGAATTACTTTTATCCACGAATTGTGATTATTGATTATTCATGTTCATTTATTTCTGACTTACTATTATCTATGACTGATGACTATTGATATTTCATCTTTATATATTTCTGATTTACTATGAATTCTGACTGATGAGTATTGATTATTCGTCTCCATTTATTTCTGATTGACTATTATCGACGAATGCTGAATGTTGAATATTCATGTTCATTTTTTCTGACTTACTATTATCTATGACTGATGACTATTGATATATTAGCTTTATTTATTTCTGATATCTCATGCTCTTTGACTGATGACTATTGATTTATCAAGTTCGTTAGTTTTTGACTTACTGTTATCCACGAATGCAGAATGTTGAATATTCATTTTCATTTATTTCTGACTTACTATTATCTTTGACTGATGACTATTGATATTTCAGCTTTATATATTTCTGATTTACTATGAACTATGACTGATGAGTATTGATTACTTGTGTCCATTTATTTCTGATTTACGATTATCCACAAATGCTGAATATTGATTATTCATGTTCATTTATTTCTGACTTACTATTATCTATGACTGATGACTAATAATATTTCAGCTTTATTTATTTCTGTTTTCCCATGTACTCTAACTGATGACTATTGATTAATCAAGTTCATTTGTTTCTGATTTACTATTATCCATGAATGCTGAATGTTTATTATTCATGTTCATTTATTTCTGACTTACTATTATCTATGACTGATGACTATTGATATTTCAGCTTCACATATTTCTCATTTACTATGAACTCTGACTGATTAGTATTGATTATTCGTTTACATTTATTTCTGATTTACTATTATCCACGAATCCTGAATGTTGATTATTCATGTTCATTTATTTCTGACTTACTGTTATCTATGACTGATGACTATTGATTATTCAGTTTAATATATTTCTGATTTCCTATTAACTATGACATATGACTATTGGTTGTTCATGTTCATTTATTTCTGAATTACTATTATACACAAATTGTGATTATTGATTATTCATGTTCATTTATTTCTGACTTACAATTATCTATGACTGGTGACTATTGATATTTCAGCTTTATTTTTTCTTTTTTCCAATTTACTATGATTGATGACTATTGATTAATCAATTTCATTTATTTGAGATTTATTATTATCCATGAATGCTGAATATTGATTATTCATGTTCATTTATTTCTGACATACTATTATCTATGACTGATGACCATTGATATTTCAGCTTTATATATTTCTGATTTCCTATTAACTATGACATATGATTATTGGTTGTTCATGTTCATTTATATCTGAATTACTATTATCCACGAATTGTGAGTATTGATTATTTATTTTCATTTTTTTCTGACTTACTATTTTCTATGACTGATGACTAACGATATTTCACCTTTATATATTTCTGATTTACTATGAACTTCGATTGATGACTATTGATTAATCAAGTTCATTTGTTTCTGATTTACTATTATCCATGAATGCTGAATGTTGATTATTCATGTTCATTTATTTCTGATTTACTATTATCTATGACTGATGACTAATTATATTTCACTTTTATATATTTCTGATTTTCTATGAACTCTGACTGATGACTATTGATTAATGAAGTTCGTTTGTTTCTGATTTACTATTATCCATGTAAGCTGAATGTTGATTATTCATGTTCATTTATTTCTGACTTACTATTATCTATGACTGATGACTAATGATATTTCACTTTTATATATTTCTGATTTGCTATGAACTCTGACTGTTTTTTATTTATTATCATGTATTTATTTATTTTTTTATTGGATGTTTTATTTACATTTCCTATGTTGTCCCCTTACCCCATCCCTCAGCCACCCTGGAACCCCCAATCCCCTCACCCCTCCTCCTTCTTCTCTGTGGATATAACCTCTATCTACTCCCCCCCACTCCCACCTCTCCACCCTCAAAATTCCCACCCCCTTGGGCATCCAGCCTTCATGAGTTCAAGGTTCTCTTCTTCCACCTATGCCCAGCAGGGCCCTCTACTCTTACATATTCAGCTGAAGCCGTGGATCCCTCCCTATGTGCTCCCAGGCTGGTGGTTAGGACCCTGGGAGCTGTGGTTAGTTGGTATTGTTGCTCTCCTCATGGTGCCACAAACCCTTTCAACTCCTTCAGTCTTCACTCTAACTCCTC
>NW_021613197.1:0-1306 GCF_004785775.1 Grammomys surdaster | reverse complement strand
TCTCGAATTGGTTGTCATCACCTTTCCATTTTAAAGTTTTCCTGCAAATTTTATCTCTTTTTTCATGGCTTCTATGAGAGCTCTGGCTATGACATAAAGTTCACTGTAGTACACATGGACTGCCTTAGGTGGGAGCTGAGACTCAGGACAAAAAATTGTCATCCAGAATAAGTCTGACAGAAACTATTGTTGTGCGATGAAGACATTAGTCAAGACCAGACAAGGGAGGAGTCCTTATCTTCATAGCCTAACATAGTCTCACGACCTGGGAATTGAGCTCAGTGGCTATGCACTACTCACACTCACTGTCCTAGCCCTGAGGTTTGACTGAGTGCAGCTCTTTGGAGCCTGACTCAGGCACCTGGAGTTTCTGACAAACAATAATCTTTCCTTAGGGTTATTGGTGTTGAGGGCACTCATCGACCATGAGCCAAATGTCTGGGGCCTGGTAGATCTGGAAACCTGGTGCCTTGACAGCAGTTATTCTAGCTATACCACTGTCTTATGTAGAGATGCCTGCTTCAAAGACTGCATCAGCAAACTGAATTTCTCACTCATTTTCCTGAGTGTGCATCTTTGTTTCTTCAAGTGGGCACAGTTGTTTTGGAAGAGTTAGTCACATGTTGCTACCATGTTTCTGAACTCAGCAAGAAATCTGAAAGTCAAAAGTCCTGAATAACAAAGAATTGGAAGAATCTCAAAGGCTGTGTGTATAATATAAAAGTTAAATACTTGCTGGGTTGGAAAAGGTACAATGCAGCTACATAGACAATAATATACATGGGGATCTAATGAAACCTCCAAATTGCAAATTGCATCTTCTTCTGAAGCATATCATATTTACATTTTTCACATAGTATCCAGGCTAGAAGACCTTGCAAAGCTTAGGTATGCATGCTTACTGGTGAATGTCACCTGCTATACTAAAGGGCCTTCTTCTTCTACCACTACAATCATTGAATTCTTTCAATGGGGGACACTGATGCATTTTCATGCTTTTTGAATAATGACCATCAGTCAACCATCATCACCCTCTTTTGATCCTGTTTCAGGGCATAAACAGACCCAGAGAATATCTTCATGTCCTATGCCGGAGCACTCCTTGGAGGGTATTCCAGGAGGTAGCTTCCTGCTTAATATTAGGACAGTATTCTACAGTTACAGCACAAAGGATTCTGGAGCATCTACTGCCTGGATAATGCCCCATAGACACCATATATAGATGGACATGTTGCCTGACTATGTTTTCTGCAATTTACTACATTCAAAAATATTTTAGTGACCATGAAAGACTGAGACAGTTCTA
>NW_021613196.1:0-1527 GCF_004785775.1 Grammomys surdaster | reverse complement strand
TCTGTGTCCAGCATCCACATTATATAGAGCAGAGTTCAACATGCCTCCTGCAACTGCTAACGCCAGGCCGAACTTTGCGATGGACTCGAACACTTTGGCAGCCATGACTCCTTCTGTTGCTTCCACTCATACCTGCTTTCACTCTGACCTCCACATGAATTCCCCAGCTTGATATTTCTTTTGTTTGATTTTTCCACAGTGTTTTCAATTTTTTGAATTTTTGCCAAGTATATGTACGATTTTATCAGGAAAAACTATTTTAAATCACATTCCTTTACAAATAAAATGTTCTCCTTATCAATTTTCTATTTTTTATGAATGTTAAAAGCAAATTTCTCCTTGTTCATAACTTTCTTTGATTTCTCTTCAGTTTGATTATATTTTATCATTGGGGTTTTAATTTTTCTTCACGTTTTCACTATTTTTCCTGAATTTTTCACTAGCTTTTTCCACAGTGTTTTCAAATTTATGAATTTTTTGCCTAGTAAATGTTCAATTTTGTCTGGAAAAACTGTTTTAAATTACATTCCATTACAAATCAAATGGTATCCTTACCAATTTTCTATTTTTATGAATGTTCAATTACAAATATCTCCATGTTCATGACTTTCTTTGATTTCTCTTCCGTTTGATTATAGTTTTTTATTGGCTTTGTAATTTTTCTTCAAGTTTTCACTATTTTTCCTGAATTTTTAACTAGCTTTTTCACAGTGTTTTCAATTTTATGAATTTTTTGCCAAGTAAATGTTCAATTTTATCTGGAAAAACTGTTTTAAATCACATTCCTTTACAAATGACATGGTCTGCTTATCAATTTTCTATTTTTATGAATTTTAAATGCAAAATTCTTCTTGTTCGTAGCTTTCTTTGATTTCTCTTCCGTTTGATTATAGTTTATCATTAGCTTTTTAATTTTTCTTCAAGTTTTCAATATTTTTCCTGAAATTTACACTAGCTTTTTCCACAGTGTTTTCAGTTCTTTGAATTTTTTGCCAAGTAAATGTTCAATTTTATCAGGAAAACTGTTTTAAATCACATTCCTTTACAAATCAAATGGTCTTGTTTTCAATTTTGTATTTTTTATGAATTTTAAGTGCAAATTTCCCTTTTTCATATATTCTTTGATATCTCTTTGGTTTGATTTTTCCATAGTGTTTTCAGTTTTATGAATTTCTTGCAAAGTAAAGGTTCAATTATATCCGGAAAAACTGTTTTAAATCACATTGCTTTACATATCAAATGATTTCCTTATCAGTTTACTAATTTTAATGTATTTTAAATGCAAATTTCTCCTTTTTTAAAAGTCTGTTTGATTTGTCTTTTGTTTGACTTTTCCACAGTGTTTTCAATTTTATGAATTTTTTGAAAAGGAAATGTTCAACTTTATCAGGAGAAACTGTTTTAAGTCACATTCCTTTACAAATCTAATGGTCTCCTTATCAATTTTCTATTTTTTATGAATTTCAATACAAATTTCTAGTTTTTCATAATTTTCTTTGATTTCTCTTCTGTATGAATATAGTTTAT
>NW_021613195.1:0-1598 GCF_004785775.1 Grammomys surdaster | reverse complement strand
TTGTAAGAGCCCAGATGATCCTCAGTGAACCCTGTGGGATGAATGTTGTGGAAAACAGCTATCAGGGATTGGAACCAGCACAAGACAAAGGTGACAGTTTCTTTTATTCAGCACAAGTGGATTATAGTTTCCAAACCTGAAAAGAGTTGGACATCAGTAAAGTCAGTGCAGGAATTGAAATTTTTGCAGTTGGATTTTTGGCTTCATTTGAAGGAGTATCATCACTGTGAAGTTTTGAAATATTTATATATACCCTATGATGTTGTACCTATGTGATCTGATGTTAAGCTTTTATTTGATGATGCAATGAATTTTCGAGAGTTTAGGAGGAGCAAAGGACATTTAGGATTCTGAGCTTTGTTGAGTATAGACTAGTCTATGGTTATTTTGCCATTGGATAATTCTACGGTCCTTTGGCTTGGTATAGCCCCCATAATCCCATTTTTTTTTTGCACAGATAAATTAGTGCCAGGGAATGGTTTTGATTGTTTCACTATGCTTATCCTATATGAATTTATCACTAATCAGATATGTGGCCATACTGAGGATGTTCTCGCTTTGTCATAGGAAGTGTGTCACAATGGAGGATTCATGAAAATCTCAGGTCAGGACAGCTTGGTTAAAACCATTCTCCTGGCAGCCTGTGGAAGAGAATAACCTACATTCCTTGGCACCTTTAGCACTATGTCATCCTGAATGGTGTCCGAATTTCTGCCATGGTGTTATTAGAAGGAATCATTAGGTTGTAAGTCAGCCCAAATTGACTGTCATCCTCAGTAAGTGTTGTCTTACTCATGGGGACTCTTCACTGTGATGTATCCTTAACTAACATAGAAGTGGGTACCAGAGACTGGATTATCATTGTGATAGGTCTGTCCATGTTTTTGTTTGTAGGAAATTCGATTCTGGCAGTTTGGATGCTTTAAAGTAGCTTAATATGCTGAAGTATTAGCAGGAGGGCAGATAGTGGTGCTAATATTGATTTTAAATGAGGGGTGCTTTGCACAGTATATTTCAGAAGAGAGGAGTATTAATATCAGGTATAGAAAATATCTTTTCATATTTTGGTGAAGAATAGGGCTTCCTTGTGTGCTTGTCTTAAGAGTTTTCTGGAGGATAATTTAAAGAGATGTAAATTAATACCTTTAATAAAGGGAGCCTCAAAGACACCTAGATTAGACTTTATTCTGTTTTTTACTATATGGGAAACATTTCAAGAAGCAGAGTAAAATGGCAAATATAAAGCCCAAAATGGAGTGTTTAAAATACTGTGTTCAAAACCGGGCATCAGGAAGTAGAATAGTGTTAAATCATGTATCCAAAGATACTAAACTGAAGTAACTGAGAATAGACCAGGTGGAAATATCCCCCACAGCTAGGGATTCTCTTTGTAGATTTTCAGTTGTGAAAGGGATGTTTTATATTTTATAGGTGTTTTAATGCTGCAGTTATTTTTTTTTTCATTTGGACAAAAGAAGATATGATTCTGAACCAAATGCCCAAGAGATGGACGAGGATGGCTGCTGTCAGTTGTCAACATGACTACATATATTGTGAAGTAAAATCCATAAATGGGAGAAAAATCAGTGATCTACATC
>NW_021613194.1:0-1292 GCF_004785775.1 Grammomys surdaster | reverse complement strand
AAGACACTACATACTTGAATCATAGAACATGGAGAACTCAAGCAGGTTCTGACTTGCCAGGAAGCTTCACCCCTATTGGCTAGCATTCATAGTGTTAGAAGGTGCTATGTTGATTACTGAGGAAAAAAATACAATTATCAATCTTACCCAGCTGTGAAGCATGTGAACAACAGTGAGGACAAGTCTGCAAAGAGGTATCCATTGCACAATAGAAAAACTAATATTATGGGACTTTTAGTTTGGAACACTTTCTGGTTGGATGAGGTGCACTTAAGATATAGCCCATGCCTAACACCAGTATGGAGGCCAAGAACACATGACCAGGTAGATCATAGGCCCTAGAGGAGAACCTACTATTGTTCTGCTAATTGGATATCATATCAAACCCACTCCTAAAGATTTATTTGTATAGTCATAGATTAGTGCCTCTCTCATCCACTATCAGAGAAGCTTCTTAGCAGGGCAGTGGTGATGCACACCTTCAATCCCAGCACTTGTGAGCAGGAAGAGGTAGGAGGAGCTCTGTGAGTTGAAGGCCAGTCTGGTCTACAGAGTGAGTTCCAGAGTAGCCAGGGCTATATAGAAAGACCTTGTCCCAATAAGACAACAACAGCAAAAATAAAAAGAAATGAACAAAAAAAAGCAGCAATGCTTAGTTTTTTGCAGTGGATGGACATTGATAGAGATCCACAGCTGGCAAGGATGCTGAGAATAAAGAGACTGTGGAATGCATACACACACACACGCACACACACACACACATACACACACACATACACACACACACATACACACACATATATAAATGTATATATACATATATGTATATATGTTACTTGTACACACACATAGATACTTGCATATGTATACACTTGCATATATATACATGCACATATATACTTGCATATATATACTTGTACACACACACATATATATATACTTGCACACACACATATACACACACATATACACACATATGTAAATGTATATATACATATATGTATATATGTTACTTGTACACACACATATACACAATATATAAATGTATATATACATATATGTATATATGTTACTTGTACACACACACACACACACATATATATATATATATATATTTACATACACACACACACAAAAGTAATAGCAATTAATGAAAAGCTGAACAAGGAAGAGTATATGCTAACATTCCGATGGAGGACAGAGAAGAGGGAAATGTTGTAAATATAATCTCAAAAAAGAGGCAATTTTTAAAACCAGAAGCTGGAGCTCTATGGCCCCCTCTCTTACTTTCC
>NW_021613193.1:0-5032 GCF_004785775.1 Grammomys surdaster | reverse complement strand
TGAAGGCCTGAGCTGGGCGGATATTGTAAGGAGGACTGTGGGGTCTGCACTGTGAAGGAGTTCACTGCAGATGAAGTCAGGTAGTGTCACAGCAAAGGAAATGGGTGTTTGGTTGGAGGAAGGGAACAGTTGCCAGGGGCGTTTCTCTGGGAGTAGGAACATAGAAAAGTGGTCTGTGGGGCCAGAAAGTATCCTGCTTTTAAACATGGGAAGTTTGAGGTTTCTGTCTTTAAAATATTTGTTTAATTATTACCATTTTTATGTAAGTAGTGTGTGTGTATGCATGCTTGAGTCCAGTGAAACCAGAAGAGGGTGTTGGAGCCATTGGAGTTGGAGTTGCAGGCAGTTGTGAGCTTCTGGGAACTGACCTCTGTCCCCTGGTACAGTGTCTGGTACTCCTAATTACAGATCCATCCCTGCAGCTCCAGAGATGCCTCCAAAATAACCCAAAACAATAATCCATTTTTGTATGATTGTAACAAGTGTTTCACATGCATTTATGTCTGTTTTGCTTGCATGTATGTCTGGGTACCTCTGTGTGCCTCAGAAGAGGGCATCGGATCTTCTGGAACTGGAGCTGTGAGCTGCCATGTGGGTGCTGAGACTCAAAGCTGGATCTTCTGCAAGAACAACTGGTCTTAGCCACCGATTTACCTCTTTACATGAAAATTCACGGCTAGCCTGTGACTTCAGCTCCAGGTCATCCAACACCCTGTTCCATCTCCCATGGATACTCACTCACATCTAACATATGCACACATGTAGACACATGAATATATACATACTGTTGGGAGCCGACTCCTAGCTGAAAGCGGCTATCATCTTTGCAGCCATCTCAGGCCATATACCCTGACAAGAGACTTGTTTTCAACAGCCTACAACAGCTGAGCACACTCTGATAAACATCTTGTTTTTCTCACATATCTTGTTTTGCTGTTTAGTGCCACCAGCTGCAAGGTGCACGTGATAGCCACGCTGCAAGGCACATGACGTAATGCCTTCAGCTGTGCTTGTCCACGAGGGCAAGGCACGTGGTAAAGGGTATAAATACCCAGGATTTCCTTCCAATGGACGAGACTTGATCAGACTCCCTGTCTCGTCTCCATTCTTCGCGTCTCCGTCCCCACTCTCTCTCTTGCTAGGCCCTGACCCACGGACCGGAGCAGCAGAACGGGCCGTTACAAAATGGCCCCCCGAACGTAAGGCAGCTCGGGCGGTTACAACATACCACTCACATCTAACATATGCACACATGTAGACACATAAATAAATACATACATACCACTCACTTCTAACATATGAACACATATATAGACACATAAATAAATACATACCACTCACATCTAACATATGCATACATGTAGACATATAAATATATACATACGTATATACATACATACATACCACTTACATCTAACATATGAACGCATGAAGACACACACAAATAAACAAACAAACACAATTTTAATTAAAAAATGAAAATTCAGGGCTGGAGAGATGCCCCGATGCTTAAGAGCACAGGCTGTAGACCAGGCTGGCCTCAAACTCAGAGATATCCACCTGCCTCTGCCTCCTGAGTGATGAAATTTAATGGTGTGCCTGGTTCCCTGCCTATTTTTTTTCTTTACTTCTTTTTTTTAATTTGAGACAGGGTTTCTCTGTGTAGCCCTGGCTGTTCTGGAACTCACTCTGTAGACCAGGCTGGCCCCAAAGTCAGAAATCGACCTGCCTCTGCCTCCCAAGTGCTGGGATGAAAGGCGTGTGCCACCAAAGCAAAGCATCCCTGCCTATTTTTGTCTATACAAATACTTAGGTTTATTGAAATTATTGTTGCAAAGATTACCATTTTCCTTATAGAATGGCCCACAATGGGCTGGGCCCTCCCACATCCATCACTAATTAAGGAAATACCCTACAGGCTTGCCTACCACCTGATCATTTGATGGCATTTTCTCCATCGAGGTTCCCTCCTCTCAGATGACTTTAGCTTGTGTCAAGTTGACATAAAACTAACCAGGACAAGGTCTAATGTGGTTGAAGTCAGATGATGTTCCCGGCCGCAGTCATCCTCAGAACTGGATGTCCACTGCCTGGGCTGCAGGATCTGAGCTTCTCCTTCGTCCTTCTTCCTCCCTCTCTCTGGAAGGGTGTTTTGAGCCTTTGCTGTCTGTTTACAGAACCTCAGGGTAGCCAAATGTCTTACTGGAAGATGAAGACCGTGATGGCAAGTTTCCCAAACCAACTGGATAATACACTGAAGCCTGTTATTAAGAGCTACAGACATCTTGCTGTACCCAGCAAGGTCCCAACTGTTTGCAGCATGCATTGGTTAAGAACGTGTGTGCACTCTTCCTCTGTCCTCATTAATGTTGTTAAATTAAGGTGGTATTACAGGATTTCCAAACACTGTGAATATGCAAATATGTCTTTATTGAATAACTGCAGTGGTCAGTCATGGTGGCCCCTTCTAAAAGACACATATACCTCCTAATCCCTGGAACTTATATTGCCTTAATTGACAAAAGTGTGAATGTCATTTAATATGATAAAATATATGACTGAGGAGGACTGGGGACATGGGTCATCAATTTAAAAAAGTACATACTACTTCTACAGAAGACTCAGGTTCTATTCACAGAACCTCCTGGGGCAGCCCACAACTGCCTGCAAGTCTACCACCAGGGAGATCTGACACCTCTAACTCTGTGGGCACCTGTGATCAAGTTCACAAACACACAAGCTCATTCACAAAATTAAAAAAATTCAAAGATATGATTGGGTTATCAATCTCAAAGGAGGAACTTGTCTTAGTTTACCCAGATGTGCTCTGAATACATTTACAGGTGACCTAAAAAGAAAGACATCCAATAACCAGATGATGGTGGCAGCAGTGTTTGACTTTAATTCCAGCACCTGGGAGGCAGAAACAAGCAGATCTCTGAGTTTGAGGTCAGCCTGGCCTACAGAGGGTGTATCAGGGCAGACAGGGCTACACATAAATACCAAGTCTTAAAAAGAAAAAAAAGAAAAAAAGAAAAAAAAGAAAAGGAAAATTTCATCTCAGCTTGATGATATGCACCTTTAATCCCAGCACTCAGCAGCGGGCAGAGGTAGGTGGGTCCCTGTGAGTTCAAGTCCAGCCTTGTCTACATAGTGAGCTTAGGCTACGAGAGCTACGTAGTGACATATAACAAAGCAGAGAAGAATGTAGACCGGGATCAGAACATTGACTGGTGGCAGAGACAGAGAACAGTGTGATGCTTCTCAGGTCCAGGGATGCCAGGGTAGCTTCTGGGACCTGGCAAAGACAAGGGGTGCATTGTCTCTTAGTGTCCCTGCAGAGGGGACACTAGACTCTGTCACTGTCAGATAAACAATGTCTAAACCTGGGAGAGAGTGTATTTTCCCACACACCCAATCTCATTTACACTCACTTACTAATGAGCCCCAGGAAGCTACTGCAACAACCGTCTTCAACTCACCTTGTGTGGTGAATATCAGAGCCTCAGAAAATGTCTTTCAGCTCATTTCTCTACTGGTCACTTGATGACCTTTTTGCCAGATGGCCATTATTGAAATACTGGTTTGAATACAGGGAGAAGTATTATCTGTTTAGGGGCAGGAGAGGTTGCTCAGTGGATAAGAGTACTGGCTGCTTTTTCAAAGTACCTGGATTTGATTTTTAGTACCCACATGATGTCAGTACCACTCACAACTGTCTGTAACCTCAGTACCAGGAGGTCAAATGCCCTTTTCTGGCTTCAGCAGGCAAGAGATTTCATGTTTGAGACCAACCTAAACTCCACAGTGAATTCTAGGCAACCCTGGATCATAGGAACTTGACCTCTTTCATTCAGTCATACACACACACACACACACACACACACACACACACACACCTTAAACAATTATACATTGTAAAGATTATCAGATCTCCTTCATGGATGGAAAATATCCATTGATACATTGTCTGTGGTAGCAATGCCTCATGACTATTACAAGGAGTTGTAACAGCTCTGCATGTGAACATCTAAATCAGTCACTCAGGGAAAGAAGCCAGGGCCATCCTCTGGCTGAGCAAACATGCAAACAGAAAGTCCAAAGCCAAGCACTGTGGCACACATCTTTCATCCCAGCCCTTGGGAGTCAGAGGCAGACAGATCTCTAAGTTTGAGGCCTGGACTATATAAATCAAGATCCAGGCTAGTCAGTCAGGGCTAGATAGTGCGACCCTGTCTCAAAATAAGACAAAGGAAAGAAAAAAAGGAAGAAAGAAAGAAAGAAAGAAAGAAAGAAAAAGGAAGAAAGAAAGAAAGAAAAAGAGGAAGAAAGAAAGAAAATTGAGAAAAGTGTAGCACAAGGAGGCCTCTGGCTCCTTTCTGGGCCTGCACTGTGGCCTGTAGTCCCTCTTCAGGCTGTTTTGCTTTTGCAGGGTGCCTCACATTCAACCCTCCAACTCTGTAGTAGGGAAGTCAGTGGTGGGGTCTGCAGTCCTCCAAACTATTTTCAGTCTGAATCAGTAGAGAGCATAGTTTAAAAAGTGTCTCTGTGTGTGTATATACATATATCCATTTCGTATGTGTGTGTCTACGTAGGTATACATGCATCCATCCATTGTGTATGTCTGTGTACACTCTATCATAGCGCTGGATTCCTTGAGTTATTGTCATTTTGTAATTTTGTCTTTTTTTTTTTTTTTTTTTAAAGAGCTGAGGACCAAACACAGAGCCTTGAGCTTGCTAGGCAAGCGCTCTACCACTGAGCTAAATCCCCAACCCAGAGTAATTTTCTTAAAAGACAAAGGAGCACAGTTACCAAGGGTCCAGGACATAAGCTCTACCCTGTGGATACACAGAAGAAGGTAATTTTAGAATAAAAATAAATTCTGATTTCTGGTTAGTAACATAACGAGCATGAACAAAATCAGCATGACTCTTTTACTTTTCTATTTTTGAAACAAAGTCACATTTTTTTCAGCCTGTTGAAAATTAGTGTGTTACTCTGTATTTTCTAGAAAGTTCTGACAAGTACA
>NW_021613192.1:0-1321 GCF_004785775.1 Grammomys surdaster | reverse complement strand
ATGAGAAGACAAAGGAATGGAAATGCAACATTGTGGTCATACACAGCCAAGGCAATCATGGTCTTTCTCCCAAGTAACTACAGCTACTAGCACAAGAGTGGATTCCTCACCAGCATAGTAACGAATAGTGGAACTCCATGGGCCCATCCCTTATTCTACTGAACTTTTGGATACTGGCAGATCATGGGAGAGAGGCCAGAATTGATTTGGCTCCAGTGGAAAGTTTGAAACCCAGGATCCTACAGACAGCCTTGTTTAAATTCTGTGGGTCACAAGATGTAAATGTGAGAAAGAGACTTGTAAAGAAGAGTATTTGAAGGGATTTTAAGGGAGCTGAAAGAGGTAGGTTGGAGAGGGAATGGCTGAAATGCATTATATATGGGTCTTACTTAGGGTTTACTTACTGTGAATAGAAACCATGACCAAGGCTACTCTTTTTTTTGGTTTTTTGAGACAGGGTATCTCTGTGTAGCCCGGGCTGTCCTGAAACTCACTCTGCAGACCAGGCTGGCCTCCAACTCAGAAATCTGCCTGCCTCTGCCTCTCAAGTGCTGGGATTAAAGATGTGTCCCACCACCACCGCCTGGCCAAGGCTACTCTTAGAAAGCCAACATTTAATTGGGGCTGGCTTACAGGTTCAGAGGTGCAGTCCATTACCATCAGGGCAGGAACATGGCAGCATCTAATCAGACATGATATAGAAGTAGCTTAAGAGTTCTACATCTTTATCTAAAGGCTGCTACCAGAATACCGGCTTCCAGGCATTTAGAATGAGGGTGTTAAATCCCACACCCGCAGTGACACACAGTGACACACGTACTCCAACTCACCACTCACCACATGTTCCTATAGTCCAATCCCTGGGCCAAGCATATACAAACCGTCAAAATATGGAGTTGTATTTTTTAAAAAATAAAAATTAAAAATATTAAATTTTTTATGTAAAGTAACTATTGAAGTTTTTTTTTTGTATTTGGTATCTGCCGTACTGTAAATCACCAATAATTTAAAGAAAAAACAGAAAATAACAACAAACTAAATGATAGACACCAAGCCCCAAGCCAACGTTAGTAATTATTACATGTTAAATCATCTGATCAATAATAGTGAGGAAAGATAATCAATGTTTTTTTACCTGTGGAAGGAGAATTGGTCCTAGATAATCTTTCATTCATCAGTGGCTGCACATTCAAATAATTTTATGTATATAGAAATTTTAGGAAGATTGTCATTATGGTTTTCATATGCTTGACAGGTAGAAGCAAGATTAGGAAGTGTGGCCTTGTTGAGGGAAGTGCATCACTGTTGGGGTGGGCTTTGA
>NW_021613191.1:0-1277 GCF_004785775.1 Grammomys surdaster | reverse complement strand
AAGAAATCTGCCTGTCTCTGCCTCCCAAGTGCTGGGATTAAAGGTGTGTGCCACCACCACCCTGGAGAACTGACACTTTTAATGGATTAGTGCACACAAGTGGATAATTTACTATAACAAGTCAAGTGATAGCAAGGAACATTAAAACAACACACAGGCATAAATCTGTGATTTGAAGGACAGCTTGGTCTACAAGTGAAGTGTAAAGGAAAAATGGGGCATTAGGCCCATCACTGGTTTTAAATCTAGCTGTAGAAGGCTATAAAGAGGACCTAGGGCAATAGGTGGACTGTTCTGTGTGTCCTTGAGGCCTTCAGCTTCCCTGGTATGAGCCTGGAGTATGGTGGGAAGTGAAAATAAGCCCACTACACACCCTCAAAACTTAGGTATACTTACCAGGGGATACAGGATGGTATCTCATGTACTCTTCAGTATGAGTTCTGGTGGGTGTTGCCCCACAAAGTTATCCAGCTATCTGACCACCTCAGAGGTCCACAGAGGCTGGCCACCCACTTCACAATATCTCCTGCAAGCCACCTAGCACCCTGAACTGAGGACAAGGACATATCCAAAGAAGGAATGAGTATTCCATCACTACCTGGCCCCTGACAACCAGGCCCTGGCCTTTGGCTCACAATTCTAAGCATCTACTAAGTCAGCATCTCCAGGGGACCAGGTAACCAGGCAACCATTATGAGCTAATGCCAGCTCCTTCACAATCTCTCCCCTCTCTATAACCCTACACCCCACCTCCACCATACCCCAGTCCTTCACCAACCACCACACAGCACTCAGGGGATGCTTTAATAACCTACATTCCTCCAAAGTACCCCAGTCACTTTCACTATGGATCCTTCTATCCCTTTACTAGTACACACAAACCTGCCTATCATGTGCTAGGCACACATGAAACACAGAGCTCACAGAAAGGATTCAAGTGGACCAAAGATGACAGACACTTAGACAAAAAGCACAATGAGCATTTCTCACTTGTACCACCAAGATTCCCGCAGTACAACCTTTGCCCTCACCAACTCCTCTTATACTGATTCACACCAAGAACCTTGGAGTGCTCCCATTAGAAATTCTCAAGGTGTCTTCAAACTTTCTCTCCAATGCTCACTAACACAGGATGATAACTGGATGGCTAGCCACATATCTATCTGTCTGTCTATCTATCTATCTATCTATCTATCTATCTATCATCTATCTACCTATTAATCTATCTATCTATCTATCATTTATCTATCAATCTAATAATCTACCTAACTACCTAT
>NW_021613190.1:0-1578 GCF_004785775.1 Grammomys surdaster | reverse complement strand
GATTGTCATCATTTTAACATTAGTCGTCCTAATCGATACTTCTCTGTGAAGTACAGTTCGTCTATTATTTTAAATTTGCAACATAAAGGCAACCACAAATTTTAAAATAATCTCTTCAAATAGCTTCATACAGTATTTTCGTTCAGTATTTCTTTTCCTCGTGAGTATAGCCCATGCTTCAGGTTGCTTGGAACAGCAGAACAGGATGTAAGTAAGGCTATACTTGGGGAGGCGCTGGCTCAGCCTTCAAGTGACCCCGAAGTTTCCTTTTTTTTTAAGAGCTCTTTCTCTGGAATGTCCCTCTTGGAATTCAACCACCATGCAGTGAACAATCCACTCACTGTCATCCTAGTAATCTTGAAACTGAACTCAGCCTCAGCTTCTATCCACATGAATGAGCCCAATTAAGGTCCCAGATGATTGTAACTGCAGCCAAGTTCATTGGTGCTCAGAGAAGTGCCCCACTGAGCCCAATCATGAGAGACAACCGTTATTTTAGGCCCTTAGGCAGTGTAGTAACTTGTTATGCAATGAAAGTGTAACCATAACATGTTGTCACAGTATTCCAGGAGCCACCAAACTCCAGTTATTCAATTGGATAGTTATGGTTAACCAAGTGGTGGGTGATACGGTTCTAAAGTTACAGCTTCAGAGCCTGTTTCCCCGGGGTCACTTTCTGTTAACTGTTCATAGTGAAGTCCCCTGAAAAGCATTTGTCAAGATAGAGAAGACAGAATATGCATGAGAAAAGATTCTTGAGTCTCAATAAGGACCAGTGACTGTGATCTGTGTAAAGAACGAAAAAGGCAGGGAGAATCCATCCTGAGGTCTCACTGAACCTTCCTGAGAGCTGTGGGAATAAAGTCTTCCTGTAGAGTTGTGTGGAATTGAGGTGGGGTCTCTAAGCCAGTCACTGGATGCAAGATGTTCTCTGGGAGTTTTCTAAATCTGACAGTCATCTAGACAGTTAATCTGGGTATCCCATGAGCTGCATTGTCAATGATCATTAAGAATTTTTAACGCTCTTGGTTATCAAGTTTTCTTTGTCCCACTTCCTCTCCTTCATATTTGAAAACTAAATAAACTTTCTATTCTTGTCTTTAGATTTTCAAGGTGAGTATAACTGTGTGTTATACTCACATCCAAGCCTAATCAGGTATGTCTTTCCTGCCTGGCAGGATCGGAATGTGTATCCTGCCTTCATGTTGCTTCTGTTCCTGCGAACCGTCTGCCCTTACCTCGGGCACTGTGTTGTAGTCTCTAACTTTATTTCATCATGCACTAGTCATTATTTTTTATGGACTTGCAACCCTCCTACATCAGCCTCTGAAATACTGAGGTCAGATGCATGACTAGCGTGTCCTGCTAACTAATCATTTTTAACCTGCAATCGCTTCCTCACTTGCATGCTTTCTTGAATCCCAGTAACTCACTTCCTGTACATATTAAAGGTTTTGGTCATAAAATTATTTCTGAGAAAATAAAGGAATGGTAAACTTTTGAGTGCTGTATTTTACATCCCTGTAAATGTTAGCTTGAATATGCTATAAAATATATATTTCCTTTAAAAAAAAAAAA
>NW_021613189.1:0-2348 GCF_004785775.1 Grammomys surdaster | reverse complement strand
CCATGCTCCTTCTCCCTCTCCCTCTCCACACTCCCTCTCCCTCTCCCTCTCCCTCTCCCCTTCTACCTCCCTCCCCCCCACACTCTGTTTTTCAAGACAGAGTTTCTTTATGCAGCCTTGGCTGTCTTGGAACTCACTCTGTAGACCAGGCTAGCCTTGAACTCAGAGACCCGCCTGCCTCTGCCTCCTGAGTGCTAGGATTAAAGGTGTGTGCCTCTACCACTCCACTTGGAGTCTTCTCTTTAAGGAGCTCTCTGCACAAGTGATTTCCTACTTCTCATCTGTGGCCTCATGGAACAGCTGAAAGAGGAGTGACTGGGAAAGAAGAAAGAGATCAGAAAGAGAAAGAGGATCCACGTTGTACAGAATGAAGAAAGCAGCACTTGAGAAGAGACACATCCAAACCAGGACTCAGAACACCTGGCCTCCTAGGTCTGTGTTACTGATGTGATAGTTTACATGTCCATGCTCCATTTTCTTGTACTTTTTAGGAAAAGACATTTGAGAATTCTCATGGCTGGGTGAGATGCTACATGGCCCACAGCCTACAGCATCTCTCCTGCCTCTGATTCTAGCCCTGTGAGGTCTCAGGCTTCCCCATAAGTGCCTACTTTTTCTCTTCTTGACTGCTGCTGGGACAATATCCAAAGGAGATGTCTGCAGCCTGGCAGAAGGCAGGAGCTTGACTAGATCCAAAAGCCTGGGCCACCAGGCTGCAGGAGATGCATTGGCAGATTTGGCTGTGTTTAAAAATGCTTGACACAGATCTTTATAGGTGCATATCCCAAGCCACCCATATTAGAGCTCGGCTCTCAGAAGCCCACTCAGAAGAAGCCTCATGCCAAGGTTTAACACAGATTCTTAGGCAGGATGTGGGCAGTGATAGATGCTCTTCTGAGCCACAAGATACCTCTTAGGTGTCTGGCTTGTCTATTTGAGAGAGAGAGAGAGAGAGAGAGAGAGAGAGAGAGAGAGAGTGAGAGAGGGTCAAAGCTAGCCTCTGCTCCCCAAAGACCTCACCTGTCATGGGGTATCTAGGTCTAGAGCTGTCATGGATTCCACAGACCCAGGCACTCAGTCCTAAGTGTGGCTTATAATTGGCCCCCACTCTTCCAGTCTCTGACAGCTTTTAAACTATTTCTGCTAAGATGTAACAGTGGTAGCTTGGTCAGGGCAGGAACCCAGGGCAGTTTGGAAAGAACTTGTGCCGCTATATGCAGCTAGCCTTGTAGCCTGTGTGTGGTTCAGGTGAACCTAAGGGTTGCCCGAGCACTCTGAGAATGGATTCCTCAACAGGGTAACAGGGCTTTGAATCCTCTCATGAGCATGTACTTTGTTCCTCACATATCTTCCCTCCCCCTGCCCCTCTCCCTCCAAGTCCACTCCCGGGCTACAGTTTGAGTAACATTGCTTACTATTTTCTCTGGAGACAAGACTTTCTGGCTGGGAGCACTCAGTTATTATATCCCTTTCTCTTTATGGAATCACCCCCAATCTATCTATTAAAGGAGGGAAAAACCACCAGCAGGATCTTTAATAAATGGACTTTAATCAAGGGAATTATCAATGTGATTCATCCTCCCTCAGGGCAGATATGCAATTTATCTTTCAGCAAAAGACTCAGTGTCTTAATGCACAGGGCCTTGGAACAATGGCCATTAATCCTATCTGTCCCCATGAGAAGGAAGAAGCATTTGATGTTAGTGCCCAGGGCTCTGACCCCATTAGGAATTCTCCACTGGATTGCCCATAATGCTGACATCTTAACTAAAATGGGGCAGGAGAAGAGTGGCACACAGTGCCCAAGGGGCGAGGCTGAGCTGGGCCATAGTGACCCCTCCTGTTCATGGGGACAGCCCTGGCTGCTAGGCTCAGGAGTGGTGGCTGCTCAAACCCTCACTGTCTTTCTCACTTGTTCCTTTGGGTTTCAGCCCAGATTGGGATGAGTGGGGTGTGGTTGGGGTGAGGGGGTGGGATTGGGGGTAATGAGGGCTAGTGGGGGTGATGGTGGAGTGGTAGGGTGGGGGTTTGAATGGGATGGTGGGATGGGTGATGGAAGGGGTGGGGGTAGGGGTGGGGTGGTGGTGGTCGGATGTGGCACATTCTCGTACTGAACAAAGGCAATAAAGTGGGAGCTGTTCCAATCCCTGCTTTATTCACTCAAGTATGGTCAATGCATCTGGCCCCATGGTACCCACTGTTAGGAAATAAAATGCAACAATAGGAGGGGGTACCTGGTGGGCCCATGCCTAGGAGACCCCCTGAGAAATCACACCTGGTATAAAGAAGGTTGATTTGGGGGAAAGGGAGGAATTGATGGCCTGGAGAAGAAGTAGAGGCAGACAGAC
>NW_021613188.1:0-1069 GCF_004785775.1 Grammomys surdaster | reverse complement strand
GCCTGCCTCTGCCTCTCAAGTGCTGGGACCTTAATCTTATCGCAACTTGATATGCCATGCTTGCTTGATATCTCTGGGAGGTCTTCCCTTTTCTGAAGGGACTGCATAGGGAGTGTGGTGGTTTGAATAGGTTTGGTCCCCCATAGACTGGAGTGTTTGAATGCTTGGGCTATAAGGAGTGGCACTATTAGGAAGTGTGGTCTTATTGAAGGAGGTATGGCAAGAACATGGGGGGGGAGGAGGAAGAAATCTTTGTACACTGCTGGCGAACATATAAATGAGTACAACTATTATGGAAAAAATAAGATTGATGAAATAAAAAAAACTATCAGAAGAATACCATGCAATCTAGCAATGCTACTTTTAGTCTTTGCCCAAAAGATTAATTTTAAATGCAAATGTCAACTAATATAGGTCTACAAGAACTTTAGTCACCCATTTTCCCAAAAGACATGTAATGATTCTAATCACTGAGAAACTCTATACTTGAAGAAAAACACTAACATAACCTTCAGAAATTAACTGTGGTATATAAAACTGAATTCTCATTTTAATAGTATCTTGCAATATTAAAGAAGAAAATCAAGGGGTTTGCATGGATGGCTCAGTTAGAAAAGCACTTGCTTTTCAAATACTGAGACCTGAGTTCAATTCCAATATCCATATAAATGTGGGGCACAGTAGTGCACACAATTGTAATCCGAGTGGGAGGGAGGCAAAGAGCAGAATACCTAGAGTCATTGACCATCCAGTCTAGCTAAGTAGTGAAATCTAGGCGTTATCCTAGGTCCTAGGATTTATTTATCCTAGGCATTATAATTTCCCATGATCTATAACTTGAGGCATGGGGCTTCATGGGTCCTTCCCCTGTAGCTTTAAACCTTGGCCCTCCAAGCCATTCCTTTGCTATCTTTGTCAGATCAGCTGTCCCTGCTTACATGGTATCCATCACCATCAGGTTTGCTGACTGTGGGACTGCATAATGGTATCCTGGGTCATGGTTGAGCAGGTACTTAGAACCCCAAGATTCTCTGTGGAATTCTGCGTGAGAACCGGCAGGAGTTCGGTC
>NW_021613187.1:0-3375 GCF_004785775.1 Grammomys surdaster | reverse complement strand
AGAAGTTAAACTAAGAAACTAAGAGACCAATTGTATTTAATTTCATATCTAGAAATCAATGAAATCAGTATGGCACCATGCTTCCCGTTGCTCTTGAACATGTGCGTACATACAGCTTAACTAAAACGAGAGCTGGGCAGATGGCTCAGTTGGTAAGGTACCTGCTGTGCAAGCATGAATCCCTGAGTTCAAATCTAGAGCATCTGTGTACTCCAGGCATGGTGGTGCATACCAAAACTCTATCATTGTTGCCAAAGGTACAGGAGAACCACTACAACACCCTGACTGCCAGTTTGGCTAGTCAGTGAGCTCTAGAGACCATCTCACTGAACTGTCGGCCATTAGTGGGAGATGTGAGCAGCAGAGATTGTGGTTCAGCGAGAGAACCTATCTTGAAATGTAAGGTGGAAAGTCATTGAGGGAGATATCCAATATGTACTTCTGCCTCCACGTGCACATGTGTGCACTCACACACATACCTATATATGTATGTGCATGAGCACCCGGAGACTAAACACACACATATACATACATACACACACACACACACACACACACACACACACACAGAAGAATTAAACAAGAACAGAATCAAACTGTACAACTTCTCATTTTATCTCACAAACACTAACCATAGTTTCTGAGTATCTAGCACACACAGGTATTTTACTTTGAGGCCATGCACTCATCATGGACACTGAGTATGTTCCAAGGTTTTAACCCTTGCAAAATGAAAATGTGTGATTCATTTGTATATGTGTTAAATTATTTTTCACATCTGGTAACTTCATTTACAGACATCCCTGTAAGTGAACTTTCTGGGTCAGATGTTGATGTGAATCTTAGAGTCAATGCTAAGAACAGCCAGAAGGTTCTAGAAAAAGATTTGGCTGTACAGCGGGGTTGTGAACTGCAGGCCATAGTGGGAGTTGTGAGCAGTAGAGATTGTGGCTTGTGATTTAGGATGTCCTGGCTGCCAGTCCCCACCATTGCGCTCTAGTTCTTTGTGATCTTAGGAGAGTCACTTCAACTCCAAATTTCAGATTCATGCTTCGTAAAATGAGGTTGACAGAGTCACCTAAGTTGAGGCTATAGATCTGCTTAGTTCTACCAAGATCATCTCTTTAAAAAGAAGGTCCTTTAAAATGCTAGAGGCCCAAGAATTGGAGATCCTGTTTCAAATAACTTAATCTGAAAAACATCATGTGATGTTTAATCTTAATTGTCACCCCTACATGATCTGGAATCAAGTAAGAGACACACTTGGATCTGTAGGGGTGTTTCCAAAAAGGATTGACTGAGGCAAAATCCTCCCCTGGTGTGGATGGGACCTACTAGAGGCAGTCCAGATACAAGGAGGCCAATGAGAGAAACTGTTGCCTTTCCCTGCTTGTTTTAATGCCTTACTTGCGAGTGCATCTGCTTTGTTGCTACTGCTGCCACTGTTTGCTGACCACAGAACTGTAGAACCCAGTGTCTCTGGTCTGTGAACTTGGACCAAAGACTTGTGACTCTCCAGAAATCCTCCTGGCCTTCAGCATTAGATAGGGACAGATGAGGCAGCCAGCTTCATGGATAGAGTAGCTACCAGGATCCCAGCCATTGCTGAAGACAGCCATTTTTGGACTACCCAGACTGCACTGTGCAAGGCAATTTAATAAATGCCCATTGGGTAGATATTCCTGCTGTCAGCTGTGGTCCTTTAGAGAACCTTGACTAATGTCCATGGCATTGCTTAAGGGAAGCACATCGATCAACAAAGGCTTCAGTCAATGTGTGATCAGAATTCTCTCCAAGGTTGCCTCACACAGTCAGTAAGCATGCAGGAGAAAAACCAGTCAAGCACATTTTTTATGGCTGTTATTTCTAGGAGTGTGCATGTGCACATGCAAGTATTAGATGCTATTTCAAGCAAGCTTCGTAAAGATTCTTTGAAAGGGCAATATGGTAGCCAGATGTGGTGGCTTTGGCCTGGAGTCTCAATATCAGAAAAATCAAGGCAGGAGGATTGCAAGTTTGAGGCCAGCCAGGTTTAGATAGTAAGACCCTGTCTCAGCAAATCAAACCAATTCAAACAAATAAACCAACTAACCAACCAAGTAAATAAAAAGCTGTAAGGTTAACGGTTATCTGGAGAGCTCATAACTATACAGTAAGTCTTGAATACACCAGACAACTGTCATGATGCTGTGTGAATGCATATTTACTCACCTCTTGGGATAAGATTTCCAGTGACAGCCAGCCATATCCCAAACAATTGAGATGGAAATGGAGATAATGTATCCCAGAAAAATGGAACCGAATGACTCAAAAATTGGCCCTAGAGATAATTCGCACAGTTTATGAATAAAATTACATAATGATATGTAAGACTGGAAAAGTAATATCTCTACTTAATGTATTATTTAGAGTGTGTGACTTTAAATATGCATGTGCAACTGAACTGATAAAATGAATTTTCCAAGTCATATTTACTTTATCTACACCCCTAGGAGTTTATAAATCAGCCAGATAAAAGTTTTATTGAGGGATCTTCTCATTGGGTATGATGGTTTTCCCCCATATGGGCAGATTTATGAGTTCCTTAACTCATGATGTTATGTGAAAATAAACCAGGCGGTTTACAGTGTGCTTTGTACTCTGTATACAATATGGCAAATACTCAACTAATGCTAGATCCTTTTATACACAGGAACTGGGGAACTGGACAGTTGTTGGGAAAGAGCAGATGAAAGCCAATGAGGTCCCAGGGATAGAGACAGTGTGAAGGTACCAGGAGAGAGGGACGGGAGTGAAATGGGCTGAGGTGAGCTTAGTTGATGAGCTACTTGCCTAGCATGTATGAGCCCTTGATCCAACATCACATAAACCACGCATGAGGATGCATGCCTGTAGCCTCAGTATTCAAAAAGCAGGGACAGAATTCAGGATCATCCTCAGCAACATAGAAATGTTGATGACAGCCTGGACTATGTGACACTTTGTCTCAAAAAGAAAGAAAAACAAAACGAAGATTTTTTATTTCTCCAGAGCAAGCATAAGTAAGGAATAGAGGCTGACTCTGCCCAAGGCTGAGCTTTCCAATGTGTGTGTGTGTGTGTGTGTGTGTGTGTGTGTGTGTATCAAGTCCTTTATCCCAGAGGCTTCTGCTCACTCCTTCATACCTGGAACCTGACTCCTTGGAGCTAATGCACCAAGCTGAAGTTGTCAGGTGGCAACATATGGATCTTTGTGATAGACTCCAGAAAACTGACCTGAGAGGGAAGGAGGGATGGAAAGAGGGAGGGAGAAAGGGAGGGATGAAGGGAGGGAAGGAGGGAAAAAGAAAAGGAGGGAGGGAGTCAACGACAGAGCCAGAGAGAAAGAGAGAGAGAG
>NW_021613186.1:0-1416 GCF_004785775.1 Grammomys surdaster | reverse complement strand
TGTAAAAGTGGAGGGCCCTGCTGGGCATAGGTGGAAGAAGTGAACCTTGACCTCATGAAGGCTGGATGCCCCAGGGGGTGGGAATTTTGAGGGTGGGGAGGTGGGAGTGGGGGGGTGTAGATAGAGGTTACATCCACAGAGAAGAAGGAGGAGGGGCGAGTGGATTGGGGGTTCCGAGGGGGTGGTGGGGGATGGGGTAAGGGGACAACATAGGAAATGTAAATAAATCATCCAATAAAAAAAAAAATAAAAAAAAAAAAGAGAACTTGCTGTCTTTGCAAAGGGCTGTTCCAGAACTCACATGGTGACTCACAACCATATATAATTCTTAATTTCATGATATTTGATACCCTCTACTGGCATCCATGTGTACCAGACATACATGAGACACACATACATACAAACAGGCAAACAATCAAACACATAAAAAAAAGTAAATCTTTCAGAAAAATAATGATAGAGAAATATATCAGTTTTAAGAAATGCATATGCAGATATCTTTATTATGAAGACAGATATGATGTCTGAAAGCATACTTCAAACACAGGAGCGAACTGTTTTGCATTTTACTCTCTTCTAAGGACCAATAAATAAATAACATTCCAAATTGCCCTCTGATATTATTTATGTGATGGAATTCATGATGTAACATTATACATAGGGAAAACTGTATTTCTTATCTTCTGTTTCTGTTTCAAAATATTTTATTAGATTTTTATTTTTTATAGATTTTATTTTGAAAAATTTTATACAATATATTTTGGTCATACATTTCGCCAACTTCCTCTAGATCCTCTCCACCTCCCTTCCCTCCCAGCTTTTTATTATCTCTGTGATGACTACTTTTAGTTGTCAACTTGAATACAGCTAGAGTTAACTAAATCCCCAATAGTTGAGCACACCTCTGAAAGGATTTTTTCTTAATTAAAACATTTGAAGTGGGAAGACCCACTTTTAATCTAGATCTTCTGAGGCAGGAAAATACAACTTTAATCTGGGCCACATCTGTCGGTAGGCTATAAAAAAGACATGGAAGAAGGTTACTTACTTTCTTTGCCAGCTTGCCCTCATGCTCACTGACGAGTTTATTCCTTCACTTGTTTTGGAGCCTATGGCTTTGAGATTCTGGCATATAATAAAGAACAATTGAGACATCCCGACTCATGGACTGAACAACTATTGAATTCTTCAATTTTCCACTGTTAGGCAGATATTGTTAGATTAGCTAGGCTACAGCCTGCAAGCCCCCCCTTTCACTCTATGTGTGTGTGTGTGTGTGTGTGTGTGTGTGTGTGTGTGTGTGTGTGGAGATGAAGAGATGGCTCACAAATTAAGAGCCATCTCTGCTGCCTTTGCAGAGGACTGTTTTACACACACACACACACACACATTATATATATATATATATATATATAT
>NW_021613185.1:0-1480 GCF_004785775.1 Grammomys surdaster | reverse complement strand
TGAAACAGGTGAAAATTGTTTATAATATTGAAGGTTGACATGGAAAAGTTCGTTACAAAATTTAAGATGATTTCAACTTCCAGAAAACATTGAAAAATTGAAGATTGACATGGAAAAAATTTCTTATGAAATTGAATGTGATTTAAAGAAAATTTCTGATAAAATTAAATATGTTGCCTGAGAAAACTGTTTCATAATTTTGAAAACATTCTCATAAGAACTAGTGATATAAACTAACATGAATATTGAAAAATTAGATAATTAAATATAAAGAATATAAGGTAGATTCCATTAAAATGATGACAAACAGAAAATATGTAGGAAAACTTGGAATGTGTTAAAATAATTCGTAGAAAAACTGAAGATTGACATAGAAAAAAATTCACAAGAAATTGAATGTGAATTTGAAAATGTTCTGACAAAATTGATTATGTATATAGAAATAATGTTTGATGATTTTGAAGACATTCTGAATACAACTGATAAAAATTAAGATAAATATAGGAAAAAATATAAGAAAAAATAGAAACCACATATTTGATTAAAATAATGACAAACAGAAAAAATATAGGAAAAATTCAAACAATTTTAAAGATAATTCTTAGATTGAAAATTGACATGGAAAAAATTTCTTATGATATTCAAGGTGATATAAGAATAATTTCAGATAAAATTGAATATGTGCACGGAAAATAATGTTTGATAATTTTGAAAATATTGTTGAAAAATCTAGTGATAATAATTAAGATAAATATAGAATAATTTGATGAAAAATATAAAGCGTATAAGGAAGATTTGATTAAAATTATAACAAACCATGAAAAAAAGGCAGAAAAAATTGAACTCTGTTATAAGTATTTCCTCGAAAGATTCAAGATGGATATCGAAAAAAAATCTTATGAAATTGAATGTGATTTAAGGAAATTTTCTAATAAAATTGAATATGTGCACCACTAAAAATTTTTAATGATTTTAAAGTCATGAAAAAGTTGACTGTTACTTTAAAAATTCTTAAAATTATACAAAATTGACCAGGAAAAAATTAGATTTGAAATTGAATGTGATTTAATGAATGTTTCTCATAAAACTGAATATTTGCATGTAAAAATGTTCTATATCATGGAAGACATTTTGAAAAAAAGTGTTAAATATTAATATACTTATAAAAACATTTGACTGGAAAGTATGAAACATTTTTGATAAACTTTTTTTCAAAATGGAGTCAAACATAAAAAACAATCTGTGAAAAAGTCAAATTGTTTTTGGAAAAATCCCTTTAAAACCTGAAGATTTACATAGAAAATTATTTTTAAAATTCTTGATAATTTTAGAAAAAATCTAGAAAAAAATGAGTAAACTGAAAAACAATTTTATAACATTGAAAACATTGCTGAATAAGTTAGTGATAGAAATTAAGATAAATAGAGAAAAATGACAAAAATATATAAAATAATTGTTGAAAAATATTTTTATCGAAGAA
>NW_021613184.1:0-2262 GCF_004785775.1 Grammomys surdaster | reverse complement strand
CTACATATGTGATCATAGAGTATGTGGCAGGAGAAGACCTTGAGTGGTACCTAAGAAAACTGGGATGTCTGAAAGCAGAAGTTGCTGAACCTATTTTCCAGTTGATCATGTTTGCAGTTCACATCCTTCAACAAAGGTACATTGCACAGAGTGATGTAAAATTTACAAAATATACCAGGAATATTGTGGCAGGAAATGAAAAGATTTTTTGACTTTGTTGAGGCAATTAAAATTAAAGGAGGGTAGATTTTGGAGGAAGTCAGTAGCTCATTACTTAATTAGGCTCCAGAGATCTTGACAAGGAAACCCTAAAATAGGCTGGCAGGTGATATGTGGAGCTTGAGCATCATCCTCTATGTCCTGGTCTCAGGGCACTTTCCGTATGTAGAAAGCACCCTTAAGGATACGCACAGGCTCATCACCACCACAATGCATCCCATTCCCTAGAACTTGACAAAACCATGTCACATCATCATTTTATAGTTGTTCATGATCCCCACCGGGTAAAGGATAGCAATACATCATGGAACAACCATGGCCGGGCCTTATTAAAGAACATGCACAGTCTGCCATGAAAAAAATCCTTCCCAGAGTTGTGAAAACTATATGCACCACTGGCTATATCTGTGAAGAATTTCTTTCATCTCTAACATGCAGATGATCAATAATAAAGTAACAGCAACATTTAATATTTTGAATAACAACTGACATATGTGGACAGTCATGAGCAAAATGAGAAGCCCTGGCCAAACCATGGGCCTGCAGGTGCTCTTAGCCCAATTCCCTTTTGAAGAGGTGAGCCAGTGAACCTGCCTTTTCAACATGTACATAAGCTGGGAAGAGTCACTCTCAGGAGAATAGAGTGGGAGGAAGAAGTAAGGGTTGCTGAAGTTATGCCATGCACATCAAATACTCCTGCCTAGAGATGATGCCCTGTTCATATGACCCAGTGTCAGAAGGAGATGCTCTGAGAGCTGACATCACTAACTCTGTTTCAGGTGATACTGCTGTCAAGAGAAATTCCATGTACAGATTCCCTGCTGATCTCTACTCCCCTGTGTCAGCCCTAGATGGAACATTCACAGGGTTTCTGAGCATGGGCTTCTCCTCTGAAGAACCTAAAATGGGGCCAGTTGTATCATAGGACCTGCCCTAGATTGGACCCACACTTTCAGGATTGAGTTTATTCACATGCTGGAAACTGATGAGGAAGTGAATTTCTAATGTACCCAGAACACTGTGCTGCTGCTGCAGGTGCTACTTGCCTGCGTGCCCTACCCACAGTGAACCCTGATCCTTGAGTCATGTGCAGTGAAAAAAGGTGATGATAGTGTAGTTTCAGAGGAAACTCTGTTGGATTGGCAGCCCAGATGCACAATTTCATTGTGATTAGAATATGCTATTTATTATACTATGTGTAGTAGTAACTAATTAAGTTCTTAAATTGATTCTGGCAGTGGTGGGGCAGTGACTACTAGTGGCAGGTTCCTCACTACCTCCTCTAATGTTCTGGCTTCCAGAATGAAAGACACATACACAGCCTTTATATTTTGATATTCTTAAAACAGCTCAATGGCTGGACTAACCTCCATGTGGCTAATCCACCTCCCTCCAATATTCCCAAGTTATTACTTAATAAAATTCTGTATACTATCTTTGCTGCCCTAAGACCTAGACAGGCAGACTTATTGAGGATGATCTTCCAGGTTCCTAGATTGCAGCTATCCTCTCTATCCTGCACCTTCTCAGGCATGGCATCATTTCTCTCCTCTGGCATAGTGGATCTTCTTACTTTCTCCTTTCTCTGTCCTCACTATCCCAGGCCTTTGAATCCTAAAAGTCCTCCCTCTCTCTGACCTGCTAAGCCATTAGTTGCTGACAACTTTATTTACAAATGAGAACCATCATGAGCAGGGTCCCTCAGTGTCTTACCTAAGATCAGCAGACCCTCTCTAGCAAACAATTTTGGGTACCCAAATTAACAGAATATAAGCAGCATTAGGCTAACTCAGTATACCTCTGCAACTGGCAAGTTGCAGCCTTTAATAGGGCAAAAATATTACATGTCTAGCACATTAATTGTCATCATTTCTCAACTTCACCCTCATTTAAATGCCTAGAGAGTTGAAACAGAAGCAGATAGCACCACATGGGTACAGAAGGTTGGAGGGAATGGAGTATGACTAAAAGAATAAAGTTTCACAAGGGAAAAATGACTAAGTAAGGTATGGTAGAGCAGATAAGTTCAGTGCTTAATAAGTC
>NW_021613183.1:0-1158 GCF_004785775.1 Grammomys surdaster | reverse complement strand
CAAACCCCAGCAACCACATGGTGGCTCACAACCATCTGCAATGATATTTGATGCCCTCTTGTGGGGTGTCTGAAGACAGCTACAGTGTACTCACATATAATAAATAAATAAATAAATAAATAAATAGTTAAAAAAAGAAAAATGTTAAAAAAAGAAAATAACAAAACAAAACAAACAAAAAAAATGGGTTCAAAATATATAGGGCGGTGGTGGCGCACGCCTTTAATCCCAGCACTTGGGAGGCAGAGGCAGGTGGATCTCTGAGTTCGAGGCTAGCCTGGTCTACAGAGTGAGTTCCAGGACAGCCAGGACTACAGAGAAACCCTGTCTCGAAAAACCAAAAATACCAAACAAATTATATAGTTTCGCAGGGCAGTGGTGGCGCACTCCTTTACTCTCAGCATTTGGGAGGCAGAGACAGGCGGATTGCTGAGTTTGAGGCCAGCCTGGTCTACAGAGTGAGTTCCAGGACAGCCAAGGCTATACAGAGAAACCCTGTCTTGAAAAGCCTATATACATATATTTTTTCTCAAAAAAAAAAAAAGATGCGATATGAACTATATGAGAGGTTTCCTGAATCTAAAGGAACAAAAGCAGCCAATGTAAGCCAAACTGACAGAGAATTCGGAAGGAGATAAAGAGACTTTTAGAGTGGTGGTGACAGGAGATTCCACCCAGCTAAGTTGTTTTGTTTATGCTATAAAGACAGATTCCTGAGTTCTGGGATAGCCTGGGACAGAACAAGGTGAGGTCCAGTGTGATAGAAATGGTAATTTCATGATGAAGTTCCATTCAGCTAATTTACATCTGAGTTTAACAGAGCCAGGGTGATCTCTGAATTCTTTTGCACTATTAAAAGAAAATGTATCCTTTCTGTTTCCTAACAAATAAGGGGCTGTAGCCACTGGATGCTGATTCATAGGATAATTAAACCAAATCCCGAAGTAAATGACTATACATTGATATGTAAAATAAAAGACTGGTCTTATGATCTGCAAGTGATGAGATATCCAGAGCATCTTTTAGAATAGCAAGAAACAGCTGCTTGGAGAACTGCCTTGAGCAGAAAACAGAGTCAGAGAGCTAGCTGGAGATCTCCAGAGGAAGCAGAGCATAGAGAGAACAATCTGGACAGCTGTCTCAAACAGTACCTAGGCC
>NW_021613181.1:0-3162 GCF_004785775.1 Grammomys surdaster | reverse complement strand
TGGTAGAGCCCTGATATTCCAGGTGCTGAAATGTAAAACAGTTGCATGTGGGAAACACAACCCACAAAATGCTCAGAAGTTATTTTTCATTTGTCAGAAGCTCATTTATTTCCTAGTGTGTTTGCCAAGTGAAATTTGAAAGATGCTAGGGACCTTTTCCAGATTTCTAATTCTTCGGAGCTCCAGAAGAAACCCAAAAGTGTCTGAGGACAAGAAGAATTCTCATGAGTAGGAGTGAGTCCTGTCCACATGACTCTTCCCACCAAATATTGCTTGGAGATTAGTTTAGCCTGTGTGCCCTGACCAAGTTCTAGTGAGCTTGTGTCTGTTTTTAGTGTCTAAACAAGAGTCATACTCAAGTCTGAATGTGGTATGACATATGATCCTCTAAAATACCATATTGTAGAAATGCTAAGAGAGAACTCAGCGGTCATGTACAGTGCCACCACGACTTCACTACCCTGGAGCCTGTGTGATATGGGAGAAAGTAGTCACTGTTGGGGAGGCTGGAATCTGGCGTGGAATGTGCTTTGCTGCATACACAGCAGGCCTTATTTAGTTTACCCATGTTAAGCCTGAGGAGTTGGGCATTCATTTGTGGTCATAACACATTCTATGGGACACATTTCTTCCATTTCTATAAACCGTACTTAAAGTATAATGACAACTGCCTCATAAAGGTAAATGCAAAATTTAAAAAAAATGTCTGCATAAGGCTTAGCAGTGTGTGTTCATGGATTGTACTCTTTTCTTCTCTGCTGCTTGGCCTTGCTGGCTCATGGTTTATTTTTATTCTGTGTGACTCTCTTGAGCTCACAAAGGGATGCTATGCTATAGCTGTTGAGAGCCGTAGCATTGGAACCAGGAAACTTGGGATTAAAACTCTGCTCCATTTTGACTAGCCAGGTGACCTCAGGCAGCCTCCCCAACCTTCGCACATAGAGGCTCCACACTGAAGACGGTTCTTTGTGCTGTATAGCTTTAGGTTAACTCAGCACAAGCTAGACTCACTGGAGACTAGTGAGCTTCAATTGAGAAAAATGCCTGAATTAAGATCAGGCTGTCGGCACGCCTGGCAGGCATTTTCATAATTAGTGATTGATGTGGGAGGGGAGAAGGTGGCCCCGGGTTCTATAAGAAATCAGGCTGAGCATGCTGTGCCCTCTGTATTAGGTCCTGGTTTCTGCCCTGTTTGAGTTCCTGTCCTGACTTAAGTTCATGATGAACAGTGATATGGAAGTGTTTTTTGGTCATGGTGTTTCATTGTAGAACTAGAAACCCTAATTAAGACCACATTTTTTGCCGCCCTCCTCCTCCTCCTCCTCCTCCTCCTCCTCCTCCTCCTCCCCCTCCTCCTCCTCCTCTTCCTCCTCCTCCTCTTCCCCTTCCTCCTCCTCTTCTGGCATCATTGTCTTCATAGCCTTCTTCCTTAGTCTTTGTCATTGTCATCTTCCTCCTCCTCCCCTTCCTCCTCCTCCTCTTCTGGCATCATTGTCTTCATAGTCTTCTTCCTTAGTCTTTGTCATTGTCATCTTCCTCCTCCTCCCCTTCCTCCTCCTCCTCTTCTGGCATCATTGTCTTCATAGTCTTCTTCCTCAGTCTTTGTCATTGTCATCTTCCTCCTCCTCTTCCTCCTCTTCTTCTTCCTCCTCCTTTTCCTTCTCCCCTTCCTCCTCCTCCTCCTCCTCCTCCTCTTCTTCCTCCTCGTCCGGCATCATTGTCTTCATAGTCTTCTTCCTTAGTCTTTGTCATTGTCATCTTCCTCCTCCTCTTCCTCCTCTTCCTCCTCTTCCTCCTTTTTCTCCTCCTCTTCCTTCTTCTCCCCTTCCTCCTTCTTCTCTTCCTCCTCTTCCTCCTCTTCCTCCTCTTCCTCCTCTTCCTCCTCTTCCTTCTTGTCTTCCTCCTCTTCCTCCTCTTCTTCCTCTTCCACCTTCTCCTTCTTCTCCTCCTCCTCTCCCTCCTCCTCTCCCTCCTCTTCCTCCTCTTCCTCCTCTTCCTCATCCTCCTCATCTTTAAATTGAGACAAAGTCTTGCTATGTTATCGGAGCCATTGTCAAACTTCTGTTTCAGCCTCCTGAAACACCATATCTGGCTAAGATAATTTCTAACCCATTCAAGTGTTT
The DNA here is from genome assembly GCF_004785775.1 of Grammomys surdaster. Lineage (NCBI taxonomy): Eukaryota > Metazoa > Chordata > Mammalia > Rodentia > Muridae > Grammomys > Grammomys surdaster. The sequence goes on along the minus strand of NW_021613181.1, from coordinate 1,039 downwards.
CCTCTTGAGGATATTGGTTAACACTATTTTGTTTCATACTCTTTATTGGAATTTGTTGTTGGGCGTCGGTGCTAGTTGGGTAGGTGCTTTGCTTGCTTTGATGTAGAGAATACCCATTGTTTTTGTATTTGCTTTGTAGTGCCAAATGTCAGGAAGGGATGAGTCACAGCCTTGAAAGAGAATGCAGAACACAGAATTAGATTATTTCTTTCTGATACTAATCATGATTCTCATTGGTTAGTCAAGGGACACTATAGCCGAGACATTTCTAGTCTGACTCATAGATCTTTGATGTAGCCTTGGGTAAGTTACTTGCCTGGGCAGAATGAGAGAAATTTCTTTCTACTCTCTTTTTGTGTCACTCCCCATTTAAACCCTAGCCTCCGTTGCCCAAGTAGTGGAAAACGTATACATATTCTGAGGTTTGTGTTTGAATGTGTAAGTGTGTGTGTGTGTGTCTGTGTGTGTCTGTGTGTGTCTGTGTCTGTGTCTGTCTCTCTGGTCTTTGAGTGACCAATTCCATTTATGACAACTTATAAGGTGTTGCAGAATACACTGCTCCTGGAAGTCCACCCAGGTTTCTCTGGCATTATGGAACAAATGCATCCCTCAGTTAAATCAGCAAATACAGATAGAATTCCCCATCTGTGCCAGCTTAATTTCTGGGGACTGGTACGAGAGAGAATGAGAGAGTCCAAGTCCCAACCTTCAGGGGACTTTTATCTGAACACTGAATGATGAACAACTAAACGCATGAGCTAGGTAATTTGTAGTAGTGATAGACAAGATGAAGGCAGTGTCCTGTTCTGAGAGGATATACTAGGCAGGACTAGGGTTGATACATTTTTCAGAGGTCTGGGGGGAATATATCTATAAGAGTTTATTAATTGAATATGTATAATAATGGCTTCACTGTGACCTTTTATACACGTGTAAGGTATTTTGATCATCCTCCACCCTCCACATGTCCCATTAACTCCCTTACCTCCTTAATCCCATAAGGAGAAATTGTATTATTGAAAGCCAGAATGAGCCCAAG
>NW_021613180.1:0-1311 GCF_004785775.1 Grammomys surdaster | reverse complement strand
TATAGTGTCTTTGCTCCTAGATGCTTCCAACTTCTAATGTAGCAAGGAGTACTTTTGCATGGATTGAAGATATGTTCTGATCACTTCTCTTTCACTATGGTAACATCATCAGCCTAAACAATAACTTAAAAAATCCTATGCTTGGGTCAATGTTTCTCTTAGACAAAAATAGAGCAGAAATGAGAATATAAATTAGTGGCCCATATGGTAGTCATTCATTTGTTCATGTGAATATTTCTGTGTTCTTTTGCTGATATCGAGCTTAGATAGTTTAAATCTAGCTCAATTAAATATAGTTTAATATAAATTATATATTTAATTGAAAATGTTGAGAAATCATTGAAACCATTTTAGTATTGCCTTGCCCATAGGTATATAGTAAATTCAATCATGTTTCACTGAGGAATAAACTAACTTTTACATGAGCTATTAAGAGAATGATAACTTTATATTTATCTTTACATTAACTATTCCTGCATAATAATATGATGGAGAGATTGCTGTATGAATGACTATCAATCACATGAAATTATAAACTAGAACAAATTGAGGAACATTAAGCTAAAACTTTTAGCCAGACTTAATTGAATATAATAAAATAAGTAAATATTTTACTAATTTTTCATAAGGATACATATCATTATATTTATAAAAATATAAATATATATTGTGAAATATATATTTCATAATTATATAATACTGTTTTTGTGTGATTATGACAAATTATTTTTCTTTAAATATATCATCTTTACTTTAATATACATCTAACTCAACAGTAAAGGTTTAGTTTAAAAGCTGGTAGTTATTAATTTTCCTAAAGGTATATTTATCAAGTATAAGAACAAGTCTTGATAGATGACTCCTTTGAATTGAAGTAGCCCATAAATTTGTCAAGAGTTGTTTGATAGTGGGTTATGTTTTTATAACTGCAGTATAACAAATTGAATAATATCAAGTAAATCAAATGCATTTTAATCACAACGATGTTTCATATTTTGAAAAAATTACGAAAAGAATAACTGAATTTGTTTGTTTTACATCCAATATTCTTTCTATAATTTATTATAAACTTAATACAGTTTTAGTTGCAATTATAATATAATTACTTTTATTTTCTTTTTTCCTTAACTCCATCTCAACCCTGCTGTATACCCTTTGTTACTCTCTTCAAATCCATATAGACTTTTTTATTAATTTTCACTGTATACACATTCTGTTCAAATTTGAATATAATCAAGTAGAGTCTGTTCAGTGGGTATTTTACTTGTGTATATGGTTTCAGGGATTTGATATTGGATAAAGAGTTGGTGT
>NW_021613179.1:0-1566 GCF_004785775.1 Grammomys surdaster | reverse complement strand
GAGCCAGTATTCTCAAGATCTCAATCCAAAGTTACTGTAATTCCATGACATGATTTGCACCAAAACCCTCTGTTTTCTAGCCCTTGATCTGGATCTCTGATTTTTCTCCCATTTATGGATTTTAGTTCCCAACATATGTAGTCATGTTGACAACTGACAGCAGCCATCCCCGTCCATCTCTTGGCCTTTTGAATCAAAATCATATCTTCTTTTGTCCAAATGAAAAAAAAAATAACTGCAGCTTTAAAAGACCTACATAATATAAACCATACCTTTCTCAACTGAAAATCTACAAAGAGAATCCTTAGCTGGTGAGGATATTACCCCCTGGTGATTTCTCAGTTACTTCCATTTAGTATCTTTGGATACATGATTTAACTCCATTCTACTTCCTCATACCCTGTTGTGAACACTGTATTTGAACCCCTCCATTTTGGGCTTTTCCTTTCACACTTTCCTTTACTTTTTCAAAATATTCCCCATCAGAGAGAACCGCTGAACAAAGTCTAATGTAGGTCTCTTTGAGGCTTCCTTAATTAATATTATTTTTATACATCTCTTTAAATTATCCTCCCGAAAACCCTTAAGCACACAAGGAAGCCCTATTCCTCACCAAAATTCCAAAAGAAATTTTCTAAGCCTCATATGAATATTCCTCTCCTCTGAAATCTACTGTGTCAACACCACTTAATTAAAATCACACTTAGCACCACTCTCTATCCTGCTGCTAATATTTCAGCATATTAAGCTCCATTTATATCATCCAAACTTCCATAATCATGCTTTAATTATATATAATTAAATCGTGTATAGATACTTTAATGTATTTTTTTACATTATAACATGTTTTTATGATATGTCTAATTAGTTCCTGGCAGAGAATATTGGCATTTTCCCATGCAAGTTGTTTTTATAATGTGTAAAAGATCTCAGAGGTAGGAAGCATCCTGTGTAACTCTTCCTCCATTTTAGTAACAAAGTCTTCATATGGCTCATCTTGTTTTTGTTTGATTCCTGCTAATAGAGTTGTCTTTCCATCAACAAGAGAAACCTTCTCCAAGTATCTACTGCTATCTTGGAAACTTCTTCTAGTTCTTCCCTTTCTAAACAAACTTATTGCTGGGAGAGCTTATAGTCTTTTCTACCCAAGAGCATTGATATTGTAAGTATATCCTCCTTCTTCTTGAAGGCTAAATTCTGAACCACTTCCCATGCTCTAGCCTCATATTCATTCCTCCACACTATAAAATGTGCAGGGCTAAGAGTGGACTCTTTATTCTGATGCCAGTCATAAGGAGTTATCCACATGCTACCCAACATTTCCACAATCTCTAGAGTGTATCAAACATTCGGCCCACTGCTTTTTACAGAACATTGGAGTTCTTTAAGAGTTTTTAAAGGAAGAGGTTCCCATTGGGGTGTCTCTCATTCAAAAATTGTTGCTGGGAATCAAAAGTCCAAGTCTCCTTTTGGCCTTGCTTCTTTTATGGCCACTAAAAATCCCCTATTCATTGGCATTTTTCTTTCAAGCTTGGCTGATGTTTTAAAAGTAGAAGGGGCAGTAGC
>NW_021613178.1:0-1066 GCF_004785775.1 Grammomys surdaster | reverse complement strand
GTCACCAGTTGGCTGTTTGCCTCTCTGGATCCACTAGCATCAGATGCGGTCACCAGTTGGCTGCCAGGCAGGTGTGTGCTTGCAACAGCTGTGGGCATTGAAAAATCTCTTGCTACTGTTCTTTTACTTCACATCATTTCTCTCTACCTGACCATCCTGCTCTTCCTTTATGCGGAGCTCTCAAGAAACTTGGATTTTTACATGGTAGACAGTTTCCAAGACAGGAAAGGGAAAAGAAGGAAGTCACAATTTTTTGATATGCAGACTCCAGGACTTTAGATCATGTTTAATCATTTAAATCTAAAGCACTTTAAAATGTCCTTCACAAAGTCAAACCAAATTCAGCAGGAATGATGGGAGACACCATCCCCTGGCCACAAGTGAAAGAATGCAGGAGACCAACAGCAGCTGAAGAAGGGAGACTTTCCTGGAACGTCCAGCAAATGCACTGTCTGACCTTAGCCTCAAAACGCCCACTTCAGACTTCTGACCTGCAACTCTGTATGATAATATATTACAATGCTAAATTTGCAGTAACCTTCTATAGGAGCCAAATAAAAACAAAATCTATTAAACATTTTGAAAATGAATGTATGATTATTTACATTTAGTGGCACCTAATATAAACTAAATAAATCATTTAGGAAAATTAAACTCACAGTATAATAGGAGACTAGACTATTACTATTTTCATTATGGATATGCAAACTGATAGGAAGAACAACTATAGCAACCAACCAGACCCTCCAGAGCTTCCAGGAACTAAACCACCAACCAAAGAGTACACATGGAGCAATCCATGGCTACAGCTACATATGTATCAGAAGATGACCTTGTTGGGAGGAGAGGTCCTTGATTCTGGGAAGGCTTGATGCGCCATCGTAGGGGGATGCCAGGGCAGGGAGGTGGGAGTGGTTGGGTGGATAGGGGAGCAGCCTCATAAAAGCAGGGGAAGGGGGTGCTATAGGGGGTCTCCGGAGGGGATTCTGGTAAAGGAGATAACATTTGAAATGTAAATAAATAAAATATCCAACAACAACAAAAAACTTTCCAAAAAATAAACACT
>NW_021613177.1:0-1764 GCF_004785775.1 Grammomys surdaster | reverse complement strand
CCGCCTCGGAGCCGCCGCTCTGCGGTGTGGTGGCCCTCGGGGCCGCGGCCGGCGCCCGGGGCCCGGGACCTGGAGACGGGCGCGCGCGGCGCGGTGGCGGCGGCGGCTCCGGGCCCCATACTGGGGGGCGGCGACGGCGGCCTGAATAATGTGCACCACCACCCCCTGCACCCCCGTCACGACCTGAACATGGCCCATAGCGTGAGCGCCGCGGCGGCCGCCAGCTCCAACAGCGCGCAGAGCGGCGGCTCCGAGGCGGCTCTCAAGGAGGGTGGAAGCGCCGCCGCGCTGTCCTCCTCCGCCGCCGTCGCGGCCTCTTCCTCCTCGGCGGGCCCCGGCTCGGCCATGGAGACCGGGCTGCTCCCCAACCACAAACTGAAAGCCGTTGGCGAGGCCCCCGCTGCACCGCCCCATCAGCAGCACCACCACCACCATGCCCACCACCACCATCACCACCATGCCCACCACCTCCACCACCACCACCACGCACTACAGCAGCAGCTAAACCAGTTCCAGCAGCCGCCGCAGCCACAGCAGCAGCAGCAGCCGCCGCCGCCGCCGCCGCCGCAGCAGCAGCATCCCACTGCCAACAACAGCCTGGGCGGTGCGGGCGGCGGCGCGCCTCAGCCCGGCCCGGACATGGAGCAGCCGCAACATGGAGGCGCCAAGGACAGTGCCGCGGGCAGTCAGGCTGACCCGCAGGGCCAGCCTCTGCTGAGCAAGCCGGGCGACGAGGACGACGCGCCGCCCAAGATGGGGGAGCCGGCGGGCAGCCGCTATGAGCACCCGGGCCTGGGCGCGCAGCAACAACCCGCGCCGGTCGCCGTGCCCGGGGGCGGCGGCGGCGGCGGCGGCCCGGCGGCCGTCTCGGAGTTTAATAATTACTATGGCAGCGCTGCCCCTGCTAGCGGCGGCCCCGGCGGCCGCGCTGGGCCTTGCTTTGATCAACATGGCGGACAACAAAGCCCCGGGATGGGGATGATGCACTCCGCCTCTGCCGCCGCCGGGGCCCCCAGCAGCATGGACCCCCTGCAGAACTCCCACGAAGGGTACCCCAACAGCCAGTACAACCATTATCCGGGCTACAGCCGGCCCGGCGCGGGCGGCGGCGGCGGCGGCGGCGGCGGCGGAGGCGGAGGAGGAGGAGGAGGAGGAGGAGGCAGCGGAGGAGGTGGAGGAGGAGGAGGAGCAGGAGGAGCAGGAGGAGCAGCGGCAGCGGCAGCAGGAGCCGGAGCTGTGGCGGCGGCGGCCGCGGCGGCGGCGGCAGCAGCAGCAGCAGCAGGAGGAGGCGGTGGCGGCGGCTATGGGGGCTCGTCCTCGGGGTACGGGGTGCTGAGCTCCCCGCGGCAGCAGGGCGGCGGCATGATGATGGGCCCCGGGGGCGGCGGGGCCGCGAGCCTCAGCAAGGCGGCCGCCGGCACGGCGGCGGCGGCGGGGGGCTTCCAGCGCTTCGCGGGCCAGAACCAGCACCCGTCGGGGGCCACGCCGACCCTCAACCAGCTGCTCACCTCGCCCAGCCCCATGATGCGGAGCTACGGCGGTAGCTACCCGGACTACAGCAGCTCCAGCGCGCCGCCGCCGCCGTCGCAGCCCCAGTCCCAGGCGGCGGCGGCGGCGGGGGCGGCGGCGGGTGGCCAGCAGGCGGCCGCGGGCATGGGCTTGGGCAAGGACCTAGGCGCCCAGTACGCCGCTGCCAGCCCGGCCTGGGCGGCCGCGCAACAAAGAAGTCATCCGGCGATGAGCCCCGGCACCCCCGGACCGACC
>NW_021613176.1:0-4790 GCF_004785775.1 Grammomys surdaster | reverse complement strand
TGTATATATATATATATATATACACACATATATATATACATACATACATACATATATATGTAAAATGGCAGAGTGGCCTTGGAGTCTTTGCCTTTGAACCCTCCCCCTCTTTCTCTCGGGTGAATGACTGAACTCTGAGCCTCAGATCTCACACCTGTGAGATGTGTTTGTGTAAAGCACTCCACATGCTACTTGGCCAACGTCTGCCTGGTCAAGACTATTGGTGACCTTCACCATCAGAGCATGTTAATGTTTCCAACAGGGAAATGTGGGCCTTTGTTGTGACTATGTCTCATTCATATCTCTCACCCCTAAACTGTTGGACCTGGGGCTGAGTAGCCAGAGAACTTGTGCCTCCAGGGCATCTGGAGAGGCAGGAGTAGGCAGATCATATGGACACATGCAGAGAGCTGGCACAGACTTTATGTGGGATACCAGTTGAAGAAGGCTTTACTGCTGAATGGAATCTGTTTTTCCTACTAAGCCAGGGTTTTGTATGTTTTTAACATTGACTTGGTTGAAAAAAATTTCTCTGTGTGGCTCAAATGAGATACATTGTAAGGTTGAATACACTAAGGACCAACAGTTGTGGTCTCGGTTCCCGTTCAAGGACACACTCAGTTCTTGCCTGGCCTCTCATATACCTGCTTGCTCACAGACCTTGTGATGTCCATAGTCTCTTGTCATCTGAACTGCTCCGTAGACCATCTTGCCACCTCTGTCACAGGGAAGTGTGACACTCCAGCCTTGTCCCCTGTCCTGTTCCTCAACAGCTAGCAGGTGGTCCTGCACCCGACCTAAAATTAGTGGGGTGAGGGAAGCCTAACTGGTAACTGGCGCACTGCTTCCTGGCAATGAGAGAAGATTCTTTGCCAATAACTTCTCTCAACACTTTTTTCAGGCAAAGCAACATACGGGATAATTATTTTTAGATCAGAAATAATTCGGGTGTTATAATGTCAGTGTACATAAACCTGGTAAAAAATTATAGGGAGGTTTTAAAATGAGTTTTGAAACTACTGACATATAAATTAAATGTTGAAGCACTTGCCCACTTATTACTCAAAATATCAACTCAACTGCCCCCCTTTGTAAGAAGACAGCGCACCAGGCTGGGCTTAGCCCCCGTGATACCTGTTGGGTGTGAGTGCCACGTCTTGAGCTCAGTTCCAGGTCCGCACTTGCTTTGGGACTCCTCGTCTCAGTCCATGTCTGTCGTCCGTGTATTTTTGTAAGCCGGAACCCTAGAGGCCAGACTCCACTCCTATCTTTTCTCCTCCCTGCCATACCCCCACCCTGTACCTCCAGAATCTAAAGGCCTTCTTGCCTCCACCCCCAGCCTGGCTGGTCTACCATCTTTCTAGCCAGCCAGCCTTCTGAAGCTACCCCGATTTCCCAGCATCCCTATGCACAGTCCCATTCTACTGCGCACTCCTGAGCTGGAGAAGGGACTGATGTGTGCTCTTCCTGCTGCTCAGGACCCAGTGCCATCTCACTACCCTCAGAACACAGATTCAAGTGCTCCTGTAGCATTCCAGCATTCCTGGCTGCCACTGTTACTTCTTCCTGGTTCCCTGTTCTCCAGATTCTTGCCTCTGTATCTCCCTCTTTTAAAATTAATGTTCTTACAGCAGTTATACATTCACAGAAACACTAAGAGAAGGGCATGTGCCCCCTCCTCATGCTTCCTTACCTTTAACATCCGGGAACAGAGGGTATATTAGTAACAATGAGAGATCTCCATTGACATTTCCTGTATACCCCACACCCATAGTTAGTGATATGGGTTACTCTCCTACTCTACACTCCATGGATTTGGGCAAAAGCTTCAGGACATCTGTCATGGCATCACAAAGAAGTGTTTCTGAGCCCTCTCTGTTCCTTCAACTCTGGCAGCCCCTGATCCTCCAGTGAGTCCAGAATTTGCCTCTTCTAGAAAGTGGCATGGCTAGAATCCTGCATAGGCAGGCTTTGGGCTGGCCTTCCTTCACTTTGTAGGAGGCATGTGAGGTCCTGTGTTTGCCTGTGACCTCATGGCTTAATTGTCACCTTTTTAACTATTACTGTTATTTGCAGTACTGGGGACTCAAACCAGGACTTTGAACATGGGTAAATGCTTTCCTACCAAGTTATCACTACATTGCCAGAACTTTAACATTTTGAGACAGGGTCTAGCTAAGTTGTCCAGGTTAGTCTTGTGCTTGCTCTGTCACCCAGGCAGACCTTGAACTCGTCATCTTCCTGCTTCAGCTTCCTGAGTAACTGACATTACAGGGGTGCACCGCCACGCCTATCTTCTTTTTAAAAAAAATTAACATATATTAGTTATGCAATCCAATGGGTCTCATGGTGACAATTATCACACATGTGTCTTGACATGTGTCAATCATAGTCTTCCTGTTACCCTCTGTCACCTTCCAACACCTTCGTGCTTCAGCTCCCCATGTAACTGACATTACAGGGCTTCTCCCTCTTCTTCCCTCACAGTCTCCTTTCGTATCTTGCTTTTTAAAACATCTAGATTCCACAATGAGAGAAAATAGACGTTTGTCTTTCTTTGCTGTTGAACCTATACATTTTTTTTATTTTAAAAATTGTATAGGTATATGTTATATGCTGGTCATCTTCCCCCTCCCTGCTTCCTTCCCTTGTTTGCCCCTCCCCCTCCCATGACTCCCTTTTGTTCCCTCCAGTTTCGCTTGGACTTTCATGTCATACGTGATTTTATGTGACTGTACAAAATCTAGAGATCACAGACAAGAGAAGCTTGCAATGTTTGTCTTTCTGAGACTGGCCGAATTCACTTGGTATGATTAACTTCAGTTACACTCCCTTCCCACAGATGACACGGATCCATCCTTCCTTATGGCTGAAGAAAAACCCCACGGTGTATACACACTGCATTTCCCTTCTCTATTCCCCTGTTGATAGACGCCTAGGCTTGTCACATGACTTCGGTGCTGCATCGAACACTGACACTCAAGTGTGTGATATTGACTTGGATAGAGCCTTTGGGTGAACACCCAGGAGTGGTGTATTCGGGCCATATGATGGATCTAGTTTAGTTTCTAGAGAAATGTCGTTACTCATTTCTGTAGAAGTTGGACTAGTTTGCTTTCCCGCAGACGGAGTACCAGGTCTCCCTTGGTCCACGTCCTTATCAGAACTCATTTTATTTTTTTTTCCCTAATGACTGCCATTCTCACTGAGAGGTAATAGAATCTCAAAGTAGTTTTAATTTGCATTTCTTGAATAACTAGTGAGGTTGAGCCTTTTTCGTTGATTGGTCATTATATTTCATCTTTTACTGCCTGTTCATTGCATTAACACTTCTGTTGATTGGATTGTTTCATTTTTGTTTGTTTTATAAGTTCTGCATATACTCTACACATTAGTTGCCTGTCAGATGTACAGCCGGCAAAGAGAGTCTCTTATTTTGAAGGCTGTTTCTGCACTTTGTTAGCTGTCTTCTGCTCTTTGCTGAACAGACACTTTGTAATTTCACAAGGTTCCATTTGTCGGTTGCTGGCTTTACTTCCTGAGCTACTTGATTTCTGTCAGAAGGTCTTTGACCATGCCACCAATTTGAAGTATTCCTGGGGTTTCCTCTAATAGTTTCAGAGTCCTGGGTCTTGTGTTGAGGTCTTTAATACCTGTGGAATTGGGTTTTCTGCAGGATGGGAGATAAGGATATAGGTTCCATTTTCTATGTGTGGATGCCCAATGTTTCTGGCATCTTTTGTGAAAGAAGCTGTCCTTTCTGCATGTATTTTGGCATCTTTGTTAAAAGTCAGGCATCTGGAGATGTGTGGGTTTATACATGGGTCTTCTGTTTGGTTTTGTTGATCTACATGTCAGTTGGTTCCATTGATCTACATGTCTGTTTCTGTTCCAGGATCATTCCTTGTTTCCAGGCTCTGAACATAACTTGAAATCAGCTACAGAGACACCCCTGGCATCACCACCACCACCATCACCACCACCATCACCAGGGATCACTTTGTCTATTATTCAAGGTCATTTACGATTCCATATGAATTTTCAGATTTTTTTTCATTTCTGTGAGAAAATGACCTAGACATTTTGATGGGAATTACCTGGAATCAGTAGATTGTAAGATAGTCAGTTTTACAACAGTAATCCTTCCATCCATAGGCATGGGAGGTCTTTCATCTTCTAATATGTTCCTCAATTTTTTCCCCTACTTTGTACTATGTAGCCCTGCTGACCTGGAGTTCACTATATGTAGAAGATTTGTCTCAAACGAACAGAGAGCCATCAGCCTACCAAGTTCTGGGATTAAAGATGTGTACCACCACGTCCAGACTTTCTTAGATATTTTAAAGTATCAATGGCTGAGGTCTTTTACTTCCTTGGTTAGGTTTATTCCAACATATTCTATTTTATTATTATTTTTGAAGCAATTATGTCTAGGATCATGTCTCTGATTTCTTTCTCAGTATGTTTGTCACTGTTGTTTCTGAAAGATACTCATTTGTATCCTTTCATTTTCTGTCACTTCACTGAAACTGTTCATTGCCAGTTTTCAGAGTTTCCTGGTGAAGTCTTCAGGTCTCTTGTGCAGGTAAGGATGCTTTGACTCCATCCTTTTCTATCTGTATGCCTTTTATCTGCAGCTCTTGTCTTAGTGCTTAGTTAGCACTTTCTGACAGCACTATAGAGTGCAAAGAGTAGACACCTGTGTCTTGTTCCCCTCATGGACATAATGTTTTTTACTGTTGTGTATAGCTTTCTTTCATCACACTGAGCTTTGTTCCCTCTGTTCCTAG
>NW_021613175.1:0-44775 GCF_004785775.1 Grammomys surdaster | reverse complement strand
ACACACACACACACACACACACACACACACACACACACACACACGCTCAGCTTTTCTTGCTTAGGATTTCCTAATAATTCTTTTTGAATGCTAAAACTAATAGATTTAGTTGGTGACCAAATCCTTGGCTTCCTCCTGCCAATTTCTAGGGCCTAGGATTTTTAAAATCCTGTTTAAGTATTGATCATGTCATATCTACTTAAAAAGAGTATGTATTTTCTCTTTGCAAGGTACAAGATTTTACGTACAAACCATAGTCTTTTTAGGAATTTATAGGTGTGTGTGTGTGTGTGTGTGTGTGTGTGTGTTGGTCTGTGCATACATGTGCATATGTGTGCACATGAATGCATGCCTGTGTATGTAGAGGCCCAAGTAGATGTCCTGTGTTTCTCCTCAGTCATTCTCCATGTTTATTTTTTAGACAGGGTTTCTCATTGAGCCTAAAGATCATGCGTTCTGATATTCTGGCTGCCTGATGTGCTTCAGGGAATCTCCTATCGCCTGCCTCTCCAAGGCTGGGTTACAGTCCTGCTCTGCCCTGCTGAGCTCTTTATGGAGGTTCTTGGGATATGAACTTTGTTCTTCCTGATTGTGCAGTAGGTACTTTACTGAGACTGGAGCCATCTCCCAGGCCCAGGAATTTAAGGTTTCTGTGGGGTTCTAAAGTAAATTTGAATTGTATTGTACATTCAGAGAGGCGCCTCTCCTGTCAGACAGGTGTTCATCATAAGGTCAATGGGTAGACTGTGGAGGACAGTGAACCACAGAACTTACATGGAGAGAGGTGTCTGTGTAATTTTCTGGACAGAGGATTCATCAATTTTTAAAAAATGTTCTTTCATCTCAGAAAGATAAAGGCTGTTCCAGGTTAAAGTGGGAAAAAGAATGGAATTTAAACACCTAGCAACCAAGAATGCAAAATTTTGAGATACGGAAAAACCAGCTCTTCCTTGGCCACTGGGATCGGGGTGTACTGATTAGGAAATGAAGGTGTCTTTTAATGTTTCCAGGAGCTATTAAGTCTGCAAGGAGTCACTGTCTACATTTACCATAATGGTGTTTTCTCTCCTCTTTCTTTTAGGTAAGTGACAGTCTAAAGCTTGGTTACCGCAGTATCAAGAATGGATGCATGCTTAAGACTCCATCCCTGTCTCTGCTGCCATGGTAGTAAGTTCTAGTCTCATGTGTGTTGTGCTGCTGTGGACAAGGGGCTAACTTGCAGAAAGAAACTAGGTAATTTTCTGCAAGCTGTTTGCTTCTCTCCATGACTTGTTTCTACATGCCTTTGTTTTATCTTTTGTTTTAAGCGAGCTCTCTGAAGCCGCTCTGCTGAGTTTCTATGTAGGAGGTAAAGAGGCAGGACTGTTGGGTCTTAAGGGAGGTCTTCATTTCATGGAAGGTCAACTGTAGCTTTTTCCTTTCTCCATTTTCCTCATTTTTAAGTATTGCAGTGATATAAGCATTATCCCAGGAAGATTAAATCAGGGACTATTTATTTAAATCAGTGTTCCAGAACACAGGCCTAGTGCCTTCTTCCTTTCTAGCTCCAGCTTTTCATCTAGATGCCAAGCAACAGTGAGTCTTCGATGTAGGCAAAGGAAGTAACAGTGATGTAGGCAAAGGAAGCCTGACTATGTACCTGGCATCTCAAGTGTCTTTGTCTGAGATTCAGCAATCTTGGAGACCAGACGCCGAAGGATTTTGTAAAGGAATGTGTAGTGGGTCTGAGAAGGCACTTTCAGGGCAGCAAAAACATCTCCTTGAACTTACTAGCCACAGTAGAAAAGCCCACTTGAGGTAGGCCTAGGTGTTGTTTCACAGGTGGCCTCTGAAGAATCTCTGAACATCTTCGAACTGCATGTTGGGAAAAGAATACCTTCATTTCATCAAGAATGAGATTCACAGAAATGAGCGAAGAGTGTTAAAGCTGAGACTGCTTATCTCGTGCAGGTCTTTAAATACTTGTCACATTGTTGAGTTCAGAATTATCTAGCGAGCTGGCCTTGTAAACAGATGGGCGCTGTTCATCGGCAAGCACAAGCACACTCAGTGTGATTTTGAAAGTGGATGTTAGTTGTGCCTGAGTTGGAAGACTTAAAAGTTTGTAAAAGGTTGGGGAATTACAGGCCCCAGTGTTTTAGCTTGTGTGGTTCAACCCAATGGCAAGGTCCCGACGAGAGGCTGAGGCCAAGGGGGACCACAGTTCATTGCACATTTAGAGATTAAAATATCTCCAAATTAGTTCCAGTGAATCATTTCAAATTATTTTAAAAGCCCTTTATATTTTAATCAGAGTCTATTCAAGACCAGTTAATTTGGATAGGACGTTCTAAAATTACTTCCCCCAATGATGTTTTGTACCATTGCTGTAGAATGCCGAAAGCCCATAAGAGAAGGGACTGGGACCATCAGTAAGTACCATGGAGCTGTTGATCTTAGTGGAATGCTTTCTGGTTTAGCAGTGGTAATGATTGTGCTCTTGCTGCCTGACTTAGCTGGGATAATGAAGAATGCTCTTTGTAGAGAGAGTGGCTGATTTTTTCAGGAAGCCCAGAGTCTACCACATATTCAGGGAAGCCTGGGTGATGTGACCTGGCTCTTGTGTATCTGAATCTAGTTTCTAGCTGCCTGATTACCTCAGGATCTTTATCCACTGCTCTGTCCATCTTCCCTGCAATTAGTAATGAAGTCCCTACATAATAAATGCACAGTGCTTATTTTCCCTACTCTTGCAAACAACAGAGTACAGTGACTTCTTGTTACTTTAGAGGAAAAAAGTCCTGGGCTAAGTGGATCATTTGATGATTCACATTGAACTGTCATATTCTGATGTCCCCCTTCAAAGATGGTGAAACTCAAAGATGGTGTATGTGTGAAGAAAAGCCTACGTATTGATCTGGTAGTGGTCCAAGCCCTTGCTTTCCTGATGGCAGACTTTGTCTTAAGCTCTACTTGCTTAGGAAGAGGCCTTGTGCTTAGTGTTGGTGTTCTTTGTCTCCATGTCCAGACCCTCCATTGTGGAAAACAGCTTCTCCACTGAAGCTATTCCAAAGCAGAGGGTCCAGGAATGCTCACTGATGTGTTGTCGGCAGATAGCAGCATCCGTTTTGGGATGCTGTATTACCTACCAGTTACCAGCCTTCTGCAGGAAAAGACTTGGGAAAGATAGACAGGATGGGCTTTCACACTGTGCTTCTGAGAAACAACTGCTAGTCAAGGACTTTTTGGCAGTTGGCTAGAATTTCATTTTAAAGCAATAACACACTCAGAGTTGTATTCAAACACTGAAATAAATGCATCAACCTAAATTCATGGGTTTTGTTTTTTTTCCCCATGTAGCTAATTATTGAACATAACGAGGCTTATTCATAATTTCTTTTCTCTTGCTTGATAGCCGTAATCCTGTATTTGTGCTACTGTCATCCCCATGGTAACAGACAAATGTCTGAAGCCCAAGATTATTAAATACAGAGCAGTACATTAAAATAATGTGAAGGTTCTGACTTACAGAGAGACTTTCACACTGGGGCAAACTTCAAAAAGAGAATACTTACACAAAAAGCAATTTACTTGGCCAGTAATGGTTGGTATTCACATTGCTATTATGGAAGAGATTTGTTTGAATTATAGCCTCTTTCTTCCCAGACCATCATCTCCTCTGGCTTTGCAGCCAAGTCTTAATCTGGTGTTTATGATGTCAGCCAGTTGCCAGGGGAGTTTTTCTGTCACAAATGTATTGTGACTTCACTGCATGATAGAGGCAGAAGAGACTGGAGGATGGAAGCGAACTGCCAAGTTAATCTTGGGTGGATCTGTTCTGCAGTGTAGTGCTTTCTTTCCCTTGCATCCTCTTCAGAAAATGTGTAGCCAAGTGATGCTTCCAATGCTTGGCCCTTCATAAATGGTGATAAAATGACCCAAAGTGACCAAAGCCAACACTGAGGAAAACGTGTCCCACAGCCAGACCATAACACTTCTAAAATGCTCATGATTTGTTTAATCCTATGCTACCGTAGTGAAGCACATCCAGTTTTGAGGCACATCAATTGGTAGACCGTTCCCCCCTCTGCTTTTCCTGTGAGAGGATTGCATATGAAAGGGCATGCTCCCTGCCTTGGTCCCTTTGCCTAGACCACTGTGCTTAGTCCATCCTCATTGTTTACCCGTGGATGTGGAGGCCAACCACAGCCAGAGGGGTCTTCGAAGCCAAATTGTGTACATTATGGTTTCAGGGGTTCCTTCATCATCTGGAGTCTGGGACATTCTCCCATTTGGATGGCATAAAAACAATCTTACTCTTCCAAAGGATAAAAGATTCCTGAAGCTTTAAGCTAAGTGCACAGGTCACGGTGCTGCACACACTAGGAGCGCTCTGACTGCTATACTCTCATACAAATGGCATGCATATACCGGAAGTGCGTTTCAAAACCATGGAAGTGAAAGAAGAACTTGAGGAGCAAGAAAATACTGTGTGGTGAGGAAGATATTTAGGCTGTGCTTAAATAGTACCTGTAATTAGAAAATTAACAGCACCAAGTCTTTATATTAAAGTTGAAATTGCAGGGTCTAGGAAGCACCTCGCTTCCATCTCTCTCTTTTTCCAATCATTGAACTCAGTACAAAGTTTTATTGACCTTTGCCTTATTTGTTTTTCAAGATTTAAGGCCCATCCCTGGGACATGTTTTCCTCAGTGTTGGCTTTGGTCACTTTGGGTCATTTATACATTTATGAAGGGTCAACCTTTGGAGAAGTATCACTTAGCTAAACATTTTCTGGAGACAATACAAGGTAAAGGAAACACTGCTGTGCAGTGTGGCAGTGGAGGCTAAGCAAATTGACGTTCTTCAAACATCTCTTTCTAGTTCCTGCCAATTTGTCACTTTGGAGTCTGCGTATGCTTGTTTTGGGTTTGTCATAAGACGCCCTTTCTCTTCTGTTCCCTCTCCCAAATCCACATCCTTCTTAAAGAGGCATGTGTCAGCACACGGTGCTATTATACTGTACGCTGTATACAGCTATACAGCAAACTGTACCTTTATAATGATCTTCTCAGTGTTTTGTTGAGCAAGCTTCAGAGAATGCACAGAGCGTGTGTGGAAATGACTTTCTGTACAGAGAGCAGAGATGTATGCATTCGGCTGGTCATTATTCACTTCATTCCTTCTTTTCTGCTCCCTTTAATTCTCTGAGCGCACGTTTATGTGAAGACACCAACATGAGAAAAACTGAGTTTGAGGGAAAAGGAGGATTAAAAAAAAAAAGCACCAAGTCTTGATATCTTTTCAGAAATTGTTATCGAATAGTTTGGGGGTGCTTTGTCTGGGCTTTGGGATTTAAAAGTAATCTCCAGGTGACTCTAGTATGCAGATTAGCTTGTGCAGTTGCAGGTTTCTGTGTTGTTATGGCTGCCACTTGAATTCAGGGCAAGGGAACACATCACAGGTGTCTGGGAGTTTCAGCTTTGGCTCTAACCCTTGCTAGTTCATGGGGAATCTTCCCAGAACCCCCATTTCCTCTTTGTTGTGTTCATATCATGAAAACAATCACCAAATGATTCGAACATAACACTTTTTTTCCTCTTGCTTCTGAACATTAATGAGCATTAATTCTCATTTCCCCCTGCTTTTGTCTATTTAGAGCGTCTTTAAATTTTTAGAAGACTTCGAAATCAATAGACATGCAACAACAACAGACCCCACAGGCTGGGAAGGAAAAGCAAGCATGGGATTCTGTGCTGGTGCCTGGGCTTAACACTGGAGGCCGAACCTCCACTTTCTGACTTTGGCTTCCACACCACACAAGCTCTCTGTAGTGTGCTCGGCCTGCATGCAAATTGTTTTCCTTAAGCTCTCTATAGATGATATGATGACATTAAAAGAATAGTTTAATCATGTTTTGTTTTTCAATGTGTAATGCTAGAGGAGACAAGAAAAAAGTAGATTTCTTCATCTCATAAAACGAAGTCCATTGCAATAAAGTTCTGACTAAAACTTAGCCTAGCGGTTTTTCATTTATCTTGGTTATTGCTTTTCACGTGTCTCATGGTTCTTGTAAACACAATTTTCCCTCTGGAGCTCGATACAAAGCAGAGGTTATAAAGAGAAGGGTTGGGATCTGAGTGTCTTGCTTCCGATGTTTAGCCTTAAGAAATATATTTGAGCTTAAAAGAAAAGTAATAGGTTTGCTTGAATTTTCTTACATTGGTTTCATATTCTCTTTTGCTAAACCTATGGCTAGCTCTGAAAGCTTGATTTATACAGAGATCTCAGGTAAATCCAAGAAGCAGCAGTGTCAGATGACAGCAACAGACATTCTTGCTTCTAGTGACACTGCCTTGTACCCTCCAACGAGCATGTGCAGATGTTAAGTCTAGATCAGGATCCAAGAGAGCCCTACTGGTCCTCTAGTGTTTGCCTTTGCTCAGAGCCCTCTGCAGGACCACTGTGTGAGGAAGAGCCTCTCCAAGCTTGGTAGGGTGTTCTTCTCTCTCCACAGTGTTGTTTGCCCCTGTTTTCTCACCCCCTCTCCCTGTCAGTTCAGTCTTTTCCTCATGGATGATTTATCTCTGTGATTGGTGACTCTCTTGCTGACTGATATATTGATAAGTTCATTAATTAACACTGATTTCTAGTTTATATTCAAGGCAAAGATGATTTCTAGTTTATATTCAAGGCATTAATGCCATACATGCTTTGGATTTTCTCTGTTTTCTTTGTTTGTTTGTGCAGATGCAGGTGTGAATGTGTAGAGGACCTGGAATGGAATCTGGTGTCCTTCCTTCGGAATGCTACTGTATTTTTAGACAGGGTATTTATTGGCCTGGAAAGCTAGACTGACTGGCCAGTGAGGCCCCTAGGATCTGCTTATCTCTCTCTCTCCTTAGCTCTGGGGTTACATAGCTAGGTGCATACCACCTATGTAGGTTCTGGGGATTGAACTCAGGACCTTGTGCTTGCAGAGACAGTTTCTGCACCGAGCCAGGTCCCCAGTACACACCCTGCTTTTCACTTCCGTTCCTCCTTCATGGATGTGTTGGTCAGGAACTAAAACTAATAAGATTCCCTGTCTGCAGATTTCCTGTCAGATTTTATATTGAATTTTAAAAGGAAATCTTAATAATTTGATTCTGGTTGAAAAGAATCCCAAGAAGCTATTTCAAGCTGTGTCTTACTTTCTGTTAGTTTTAATTTAAGAGGAATGAAGTTTTGTGTTTCTTAGAACATGTCTGTTTTTTCATATACTACTAACATTTGCCCCTACTCCCAAGATTTTATTTTTTAGTCCTTTTCTTGCTAATAATGACAACCTTGAGTATATTTTATTCTAAGTATTCTATATCTTTATATCTATATCTTTAGTTTTTCTCATTACAAAAATAAACATGTTGCTTTAATTTTAAAAATCCTTAAAAGTATAGCTTACAGTACAAAGTTCACCCCATAATCCTATCCTATTTACTTGGAGATAGACACAGACACACTGACACACACGCACACACACACACACACACACACACATCTGTATTTTCTGTCAGGGTCTCATGTAGCCATGCCTTTCCTTAAATTCTTTATGTAGGCAAGAATTTTTCTCCTCTTTAAAAAAGAAACATACAAAAGCAAACAAAAAAATGGATACCACTATGTAGCCCTGGCTTTCCTGGAACTTGATGTGAAGACAGGTTGGCCTTGAACTCCCAGATGCCTGCCTTCCATTGCCTCCCAGTCCCAGTGCTTGGACTGAAAGGCATGCCTGCACATTTGGAGAATTTGAGCTCTTGACTGCCCTCTGTCTCTGCCTTTCATTGCCTGGTCTATGGGCACGGATAGCACTGCTCTCCACACAGTGATGGAGAGCATGTTTCACTTTTGAGTAGTTAACACTGTATTGTTCAGAGTCATCCATCTCTGCTGTAATGCTCTAGTCATACATCCCAATGTGCATATAATTAATTTCCTGATATATACTAATTGATCATACTACTTCTTTATTTTTAAAGCCATAGATCTAGCCTGATTGTTCCCGTAAGCAATGCTATGGTGGACATCTTTGTTTTTGATCTTTGTGTATGATTCAAGTATTTCGTTAGAGTAAGCTTTCGCTATGCAGCCTCCTCATTTCTTCCCTGGCCTGCTTCGCTGTAGAAGTTGATAATGCCAGTGGCTGTTGTTTCGTCCCTGGCATAACTGTTGCGGTTGGTACATGGTGTCGTGTTCCAAGGTCATTCACGTTTCAGAATGGAGCCGAGTTACTTTGCCATTCATCACTCAAGTCTGAAAGACCATTGTAACCATTTTGCTGATAAAGAATGTGAACGCACAGAGGAACCGCAGTAAACTACACAGCCCGAGAGTTGTGTTGCCTTCAAAAGAAGCCCGGGTTCATAGAACCGTTCTTTATTTCATTCATCTCCATTGATAAATTCTCTAAGTTGTATGTCTAATTGTACTCATTTTTGTTTCATACCATAGTGCAGACAGGTTGTAAGAGTTTTAGACACTAATGCACAGTGGTTTCCTTTACAAGTTTGGAGACAATTGTTGATTCATAAGACCTGACGGGAACTTTGGGTAATTGTCAATTGTATGCCTCTTCTATGCATTCCTATTGCTTTGCTATCGGCAGTCATTAAAGGGATTCCATTTGAAAACTGAATGAGAAATTAGTATATTCTTATGAATGTGCCTCACATAACTTTTAAATGAAGCGTTTGACTTTTGTGTCCAAATCAAGTTGGCAAAAGAATTTTAATTATTTCATTGGCTGAGTTTATGAGATTCAGTTGAAGTTGGAGATTACTCAAACCAGAGTACATTAAGAAATAAATATAATTAAATGCTTGCAGAGGTATGTGTCTTCAACGGGAACCGAATTGTAATAATTGTTTAATCTAGAAACTTCCTCTTTTGTTTTGTCACACGTGTCGCCTGGCCCTTTCCTCAGCGACAGTAGATGGCCTCTGTTTCAGTTTTCCTTTCTGTTAACCAAACATTTACGTCTGGCCACTGCCATCTACTTTAAGACATGACTCCCCCCATCATTCTCTGTCTCTCCTCTAGTTTCCATTTCTTTCTCTTTTTGTCCTCTTGCCTCCTGCTCTCAATGAATGTCACAGTGAATGCTCTGGAGCCAGGTGCCCTGGGCTTCTTTTAGTGTGACAGGGTTGCTCTGGTCTACCTGAGGAGCACCACGTCTCTCAGCTGGGGCTGATTGAAGAATTTCAGTCTAAATGCATCCTTTCGAGCATCTGGGCAGAGCAGGCAGAACAAGATGACAGCAGGGATGCCACCATCGCTTGCTCCATTCTTGGAAGCACCCTACTGTTCTTTCCCCCTTCCTGTGAGGTGGGGATCCTGTTAGCCTCAGCCTAGATTTCAAGAGCCCCAGGACTGAGATGGCAACAAGTGATAGTGCCTTCTGGCCAAGACAGGGATGTGCCACCCGTGAACTCTTTAACAGTGTGGTCAGAGCCTCAGAAGCCTCACCCGCTGACACACCAACATGGGCAGAGAAACATTTCATAAGGTCCCACCTGTAGGTAAAGAGTTATGAGCACTCTGTGGTTGCTGAAGTGGGCCAGACCCAGTTTGGTCATTTGTCTGTTTGCTTGTTTGGTTTTGTTTTGTATTAGGAGATCACCCCAGTCCTATGTGGTTACTGCCAAACACATGCAAAACAGGGGAATGCTAGTTGGATTCAGAAGATGTGCCTGTGTATGTGCGTGTGCATGTGTGTATGTGTGTGTGTATGCATGTGTGTGTGCGCGTGTGTGTGTATGTGTGTGTGTGTAGTATAACAAGATAATTATAGAAGAAGAAAGACAATGATTGAGGGACATGAGAGGCGTTGGAGCAGGGAGAAGAAGGGTAGATGTAAATGCAGTGTATCTTTCTGAAACCCTTCAGTAAATCAAAACATAAGGGACAAGAATGAGACTCCAAGCATGTGTCACCACACGTAAGTAGACTTCCCTTTTTAATGATTCAGCTTGGTTTTTGTTCCTTCTTGCCTTTTTTGGAAGTATAATTTTTTTTTTTATGGCGAGAAATGTTCTAGGTTCATCTTGTGCCCTGTCTACTGTGGTTTTGCAATGAAACATCTGAGGATTTTGGTTCCTTTTAAAAGAAAACTGTATTAGAAACCATTATTGGGGGCTAGGTGTGTTACTTACTTGGGGATCCCATATAGGCTTTCTTAAGAGTCAGTAAAAATAACGTATCCATGCACACAATTTAGGAGTCATAAATCCACACTAGTACTTCTTTCTAGACTGTTTCTACAGGGATTCTTTTATTGTAGGTATTTAAGGTTTATTTTTATTATTTTTAATTATGTGTCTATGTGTGGGTTTATGCATGCGAATGCAGGTGCTGTCAAAATTCAGAAGAGGGTGTTAGATCTCCTGGAGCTGGAGCTACAGGCAGTTGTTAGCTTTCAGATGTGGGTGCTGGGACTTGAACTTGGGTCCTCTGCAATAATAGGATCCACTCTTTACAGCTGAGCCACCTCTCCAGCCCTCTAAGGGGTCTTCTTATATTTACTCCGTCTTCCTCAGCGAAATCCCCAGCTTCTTACACATCTATTCAGCCCTGTATCACAGGCAGCGATAGGCTCAGAGCAACTTTCCCCAGGCCACAGCAGAAAGGCTGCTTTTTAAGGCCTGAGGTATATCTGCCATACTCCCTCCTTGCCTGAG
The DNA here is from genome assembly GCF_004785775.1 of Grammomys surdaster. Taxonomy (NCBI): domain Eukaryota; kingdom Metazoa; phylum Chordata; class Mammalia; order Rodentia; family Muridae; genus Grammomys; species Grammomys surdaster. The sequence continues at coordinate 34,081 of NW_021613175.1, read as the reverse complement.
AATACAGAGCACACTGCTGAAACCTAACTTGAGTTCCTGTGCTTCTCCCTAGTGGTTAGTGATTCATTTAAAGCACATTTGTGTTCATTTACCTCCTCTTGCTTTCAATTTTAGGTTGTTATTCTTTCCCAATTCTGATTTATTAGTTCTGTTTTTTGAATATGGAGATGAGTCACATGCCTCGCAAGGCCCGTATTTATATGATGAAAAAATACAAAGGGCCATTTTAGATGAAAAAATCCTGACCACATATCACTGCTGAGATTGATCATCTGTTAAAGGGCATGGTTGGTTCTCAGAGCTGAAATCATGTCCTTTCTCCGTTCTACCAGATCCTTCTCTCTCTTTCCTTTCTTCCCCCGCTCCCTTCCTCCCTTACCTCTCTCTGTTTCTCTTTCCTCAGTGTCTGTCTTTGAACCTGAAAGGCAACACTTGATTATTGCGACCGCCTTAGATGTTTGTCTCTGGCTTTCCTTGTTTCCTTTCCCCATGGTTTGACTTCGCAAACATCTCGGAATGGCAGACACAGTAAGCATGTGCTCTTTTCAGAATCAGGCTCTTGATCACATCTTTTTAAATACTAGGACATAGAACACTTTCATATAAAAGGCTATGATATACTCTTGTTCTGTATGACATGACTTTGAGTCATCTTTGTCTTTGTTATATATTGGGAATTGGTGACCAATGCCCATGTGATATGGTGGTGTCTGCTTCTTGTTCAGAATTACAGCTAGGGCTTATGGAGTGATGGCCTCATGTAAGTTAGTCTGGAATACCTGAATGATCTGCCAAACGGCTCACCTGCAGTGGCTCCAGGAAAGACCTAGATTTGCAGAATCAGAGGCAGTAACAAACTTCTCAATTGCCTTTTCCATCCTAGCGGGTAATTTCATTACAGGTAATGCATGTAGTCTTAATAACTGAGTGTGCCCAGTTTTATCTTCTTCTCCTATAAACAGTCTTAGTACAGAAACAGAAATAGGGCTTTACATACCAAATAGAATCTCAAGTTTGTCAGGAGGGGTTTGCCAGTCAGTTTTGCTTGTGATTGTATTGTTTGTCTGTGATACCTCTCATAAACCAAAGAAATCAGGCATGCATATGAAAGGAGGCCATCTTGGAATCGCTAATTAGATGGTCAGGGCCATAGAGATGTAAAATCAATGCTTTGTCTATGTGTATTTGGGAATTTTCTGGACAGTTGTATAATATTTGATGCAGTTAGCCATTAGCTGTATGTATGCCCAGGGTGCCTATTTTTGCTTTATGTTTTTACATTTTCCTACTCATAAGCAATTAGAAATTACTCAAGTTGATATCAAATCGACTTTGTATTTATTCCAAGGAAAAACTTTCAATATAAAACACAGTTCTGAAAATGTCTAAGAGAATAATTAAGATGACCTTTAGAAGTACTTCCCTTAGGGTCATGTTGGTGACATTGGCTGGCCAGCACACTTCCCTACTGCCCAGCTTGGTGACATTGGCTAGCCAGTACACACCTCTGCTGCCCCTTTCAGCTGTGAGAGACATTAACAGGCAGGGCCCTGACTTAAGCAGCCTCACACACAAGAAAAGCTCTGAGACAAATCTTCCATGTTTGATTCAGGAGTAGCAAATCCTTTTTCCACAAGGCAGTATTTCCAGCCTGTCATGTTGTGATCCTCTTTTTTCCCACCTGAATTTAATGTACCATTTGTTTCTCCCCTGTTCTTTTGTTAAAATTTTTTTTTTGTTGAAATTCCTTTTCTTTCAAAACACATTTAAAGAAATGAATATATGCCCCTGAGTTAGGTGGGAGAACAGAAAATGAGTATGAATATGTGTTTCCTGTGAGGCTTCTGAGTGCAGTAATAGGGCCTTTTTAAGCTCTACTGTACAGGGAGGTGAGCGATCCATCAAAGGCATAGTCTTGGGTTTGGGTCTTCTGTTTAGATTAGGAATGTTAAGAAAGATGGATGGTAAATGTCTTTTGGCTGCGTTGTCCCCAAAACATGAAATGAAATCTAAAGACTCTCAAAGAAGGTTTCAATTACACTAGCAAATGACTTGAACAGGGATTGGGGAAGGGGAGGTCATGGGCCAATGGAATGCCAGTTGTGGATTTATATTGTTCCAAATGAAAACATTATTTCCATTAACCCCTTTCCACTAGCACCTCCACCAGAGTCATTCTCAGATTGTACGTTCGTAGGTGTTAGTCACACTTGACGGAAATACCTTATCACTGCAGTGGGTTGCACAGCCTTTCCATGGCCATGGTGTTTTTCTCCCTGTCCAACACACAGTCTCAGCTAGCATTTGGCTAATCTTCTAGAGATGCACTGGAATGCTTGTGTTCTCCAGGCTCAATTTTAAAATGCAGCAGTAAGCTACCCAGTGGTAAAGAACATTTCTAAATCGTGTAATCAACACCATTATAAATGGATTCTGATTGTGGTTTTCTCCAATAAGCTAATAGATGGCCAGATCACACTAGGGACTGGAGTTTGAGGTAGGGAGGGGAGTGATGTCAGGTTTAAGAGCGACTCTGAACGAATGTGCCCTTAACTGTCAGTGTGGGTTCCAGTGCATTTTTTGCCCTCTCATGGCAAATAGAGGAGAGAGTTGGTAAGCAGAGGATGAAACCTCCTTGTCTTGAGCCAGCTGTAGTATGCACTCAGGGCAGGCACTTTAAAAGAATGCCATTAATTTGAATAAAACAGGAGAAGGTAGGTACTTTGTACATCCATAAAGCACTGAAGGGGATAAATCCAATTATCTGTTCAATATTTAATGGCCATAAAGTTAAAAATTTTAAAGGCAGTACCTTGGAGACTGCTTAGTCAATTCTGTCCATATTATTTTTGACATTCAAAAGTCAAGGTAGAATAGCCATATCGACGACTGCGTTCATCGCGATGGTCTACTGGCTTAGTGGCAGTGACCCTGGGTTTGTGATTCTCCATGCAGATCTGTGGCAGGGTTTGTGGACGCCCGCCCTCAGTCCATTGAGGGAGTGTAGGGTCTCCTGAGTTTTTAGCATGCTTCTTTTCTTTCAGGCTCTTGCTGTTGTCTCTTGGTATGAAGACATCATGCAAACACGTAAAATACAAATTCAGGGTACAAGCCCACAAGCTTAGGTTCAACTAAGCCTTTAAAGACAGTAGGATTTCTTTAATATTTCAACCATTCCCATCTGAGAAACTCTTGGAAGTGCCATTAAACCCCAGTTCTATCTTTATAGATGTTTTATTTTATACACCCTGTGCATTTTTCCAAGCTAGAGGTGGGGTAAACTGCTAATGTCTTAGTTCCTCCTTATCCAGGTGGGCTGTGTTTTAAATGTGGTCCAGAGGCAGCTGCAAAGCAAAGCTTCTAAGGAAATCGATGCAGTAGCTATGGTGAGAATGTTTCTTAGTATGACAGAGAGAGCTTAGGATATGGTCTTCTTTCTCCTTGCCTATTAGCTAACATAGGAACTCTGGCAGCCATTAGCAGGCTCGCCTCCCTCCCGTGGAGCAGCATGGCTCACTGTATTGCAGAGAACTCACTGCATTCTCCTTTTCAAAATTCTGATTTGTGCTTTTTCTTTTGAATTGTAGGTCCTTCATGCCCTCTCTCCCCCAACCTGCCTGCCATTTGCTTGCTGGGCACTGGGTCCTTTCCATGTGGCTTTGGTTATTTTTTTCCCCCATAGCTTTTTGCTATTTATTTTTAAACTCATACTATGTATAGATGAATGTTGACACGAGACAGGTGTACTGCTAAAATGTGCTGAGGGAATCCCACAGAAGGCCACTCTGAGGGAGATTAAAGAAGCAAGTTAGTCTACTGCATGGATTCTGAGACATAAGAGGCCTGTTCTGTCTTAAGATGTGTCGGGCTGTGAAGAAGGGCGTGCCTCTGTGGGCTCTTTAAGCCACCTGTGTTTTTCCCAGGGAATACGCATAAAATCTTTCTCTTTCTTTTCTATTTTGCTACCCATTTCCCTTGAAAGGGAGTGTTGCTTTGCTGTGCTCTATTTTCAAATGCAAATTCAGCTTATTCCTGTCACATGCAAGGTCTCTCAGGATGATACTCACTGAAATCTAAAACCATTTAGCTGTCCTGGATCTTATAGTTTTAAGTAGATTGTTCCATGTCTTGCTCCAAGAGTCTTGAGTGATTTGGCTGTTCAAGCAGCAGAAACCTTTGTTTTCTCAGATTCCTGTAAAGAAAATGAAGGTGAGAAAAATAATGATTTCCAGGATAATTCAAAGAAAAGATTTAACATACAAATCCCTAGCATGTGACTGCACAAGGACTTCCAAATCAGCTTATGTCACACTCAGCACGACAATTGTTAGACTCATTTATTTTTAAAGAGCTTTTATATGTGATACCCTGAAAGGGCGAAAAGGAGTGGGACATAGCGCCATGCCGCTGGACCGTGACACAGAACTTTCTGAACTTGAGCTGATTCCCTAGTTAGTTTAGTCTTGATCCACACAGCGCTTGGGTGGCCAGCTTTCTGAGGGCGGGAGCCCTTCCTTGTGCCCTTCATACTCCCAGAACATAGCGTTTCTCCCGAGTTTCCCTCCTGTCTTCTTTCTATTGCCAGTCTCATTTGCACACTATTTCTCCTTTAAGTTGATGGATTTATTTATTTTCTACTCAGTCATATCTAAGTTGGTATGGGCCGTGAAATCACAGATTTGTCGGGCTGTATTTTTTTATATGTATTGAAATTAAAATCCCAATTATTAAACCTCATGAAGCTTATTTATGTGCCACTTCAAATCCCCTCCATGGATCACACTGGAGAAACCCCATCCTAGCGTGCCTTTGCGCAGTTTCACGTTTGATGAACGTTGGTGCAGCAATGGGAAGAACGGGGGTAAAGTTCATTACGGACTCTATGTACCAAGCCCTGCTTTCAGTAGCTTATATGTCCTTTTCTTTAATCTGTATAACTCTGGTGAGGAAAATGCCTCTGGTTTCACAGAAGACAGTATAGTTGTGGTTGCCTATCTCTGCACTGGGGAGCCTGAGGCAGGAAGATTTTTGAGGCCAGCCTAGGCTACATGAGAAGTTCCAGGCCAACCTGGAGTATACCTGGTGAAACTCTGTATAAAAACAACACCAAGGGAAAGAAAATCCTGAAACCCTAAATAGCTGAGCGACCTTCTCAAGGTCAAATCGACTGCTTAGTGACAATTAGAGCTAAAAAACAAGAGCCGAGTCGTCAGAGTTCTGTCTATGGTGTCTTTGGTATGTTCTGCTGGTTTCCAGTAATTAGTGAATTAACCATGTGCATTCCTATAGCCGTCTGCTCTGCCTGGGTTGGTTCTCTGTGATTGGAGAAGTGCCACCGCTACTGGTATTTATAGTCTGTGATTTGCCTCTGGAATCGAATTTCTTACCATGCTGAGTTGTTGCCACCTTGTAAGGCTTGGATGAGAGAAAGCCTCTTAGCACGTCTGGGAGCTGTATATTCAGTTTTGATTTTTAAAAAATTTTAAAAGAGTTTCGCACAATTATCAAGCGTGCTTGTGTACACGTGCACATGTGTGTACATATCTGTATATAGATTCTTGTTCCCATGAGTGCTTGGCGCCCATAGGAACATGGTGGTGTCCTGCTCTATCATCTCTACCTTGTCTTGAGGCAATGTCTCTCTGAACTGGAGGTTGGCTGGTCGTCAGCAAACTTCATTAACTGCCCCCAATCCCTGTCCCCTGAAGCACTGGCATTACAGGTGCAAGAGGCCATAGATTAGGCTTTTTATGTGACTCCTAAGGACTTGAACTCAGGTACTCATGCTTGCACAGCCTGGAGCCATTGAGTGTGGCTTCCATCTTCTTAAACCTTGAACGTAGCATTCCCAAGGAGCGTGGATGTGTGTCAAGTCACCTCTTATGCTAAATGGACTCACAGACCCTCGATCCAGTCCTTTATTTAATCACCTCTAAGGAGTCTCACCACATCCTTTAAATTGCTTGCACCAAACTATCATCTTTTATGGGTGTCATGTTTTGTTTTATTTGTTTGTTTGTTTGGTTTTCTCCCCCCCCATCCCTTCACCCTCCCCCACGCCCCGGTTTTTTCTCTTTCTCATTCTTCTCTTCTTCTTTCTTCTTAAGACAGTCTTGTGAGCCCAAGCTGGGCTTGATCTTGAATTCCTGGTCCTTCTGACTCCAACTCCAATGACATGCCAGCATGCCCAACTGTCATGTTGTCAGGGAACTCAATATTTCCTTCAACTCAAGTTTTAAAAAATGTTGCTGGCCTTAAGATAAATTTAGAAAACTCTTTTGCCCTTAAATCATTTGGTTCCCATTTCATATAATGATTAGGCTTGTGTTTTCACTCGGCCGGATGGCGTACCCTGAGACGTTTAATGGGCCCACTTATGCTGATGGATGGTGTAATATTTTGAGGATCGCACACAGTAGCACTTTTAAGAGAATAATCGGAACTGGCACGTGAGGGATGTGACTTGCTGGGGTTGCACACTGAAGCCATGGGAGCTCGGTTTTGAGTTAACTTCTCTTTAGCTGCCAGCGGACTCTTTTACACTTCCCTTTCCCTTGATTATATTCTTCCCGGTTTCCTGTCTGACTTAATTGCCAAATTTACTCTACATCTTCCAGTTCATGGGAAATGGGGAACTAGGCAAGCTGCCTGTCTTTCTTTTTTACTTTAAGGCTGCTTGGCCTTCAGCTTTGAATAGGGAGGAGTGACAGAACCCCTCCCAACAATCATTGCTGAAACCCAACATTGTCACAGGTGACTTCCTGTAGAGCCTTCCCACCCTACCCCCATATTGGTTGGATTTTGATATATGGCCTATACTGCAAGGGGAGGAAGAGACTACAATTTTTAAATTCTGTCCTCATAAAATTAAGTGATGCCTCAAATAAATATTATTAAGGATACTGTATTTTATGACATACCAAAATGACAGATAGTGGAGCTGATATCGTGGGTGTTTATATCAATACCCTCATAAAACCTGGAGGATGAAATGAGCCATAATTTCATTTTTAGTCTCAAAAGGGGAAATTGATTAGAAGTGGTGACCACCTAGTCCCCCAGTGCTGCTCAAAGGTAAATAGAGTGTATCCACCCCACTTCCCCTTCCTACTCCAGGCAGGGAGTTCAGCTAGATTGGAGCCAGTAATCCAGTGCAGCATTTTGTCAGTTAAAGGATATTTGGAACATCTTTATTTTGCCCGTTATCTCCTCCCTCCCCCAAATGCGCGAGCTGTTGCTATCACAGAAAAACCAGGCTATTTTGAGTCCTATAAAGTGTAGCAGCGCTGTCCCCATGTGGGGCTGGCTTTCTGTTTGCTCTTCTGTTTTCCTCAACCTAACCTTTCTGTAAGAAGGAATAATGAGTTAATTGTCAGTATTGTGAGCATTTTAATTGACGATAAACACATTTTCTTTTTAAATGTCTTCAGTATTACATATCTTTGGTTTTATTATCCTAATTTCAGGAGATCGCCAAAGCCAGATAGGCTTAGCAGCCCTAACCTGATTCAGCGTTCATTACTTCTGCTAAATCAAATAAGATCTGGCTAATCGAAACACGGCTTGTGCAGTCCTTCTCCAATTGAATTAGAATATTGCATGTTGCGTTGAGCTTACATGTGTATACCAGGGGCACAACTTCACCATCAACTTGAAAATGTTCACTCTGTACCCACCAGCAAAAGATATTTATCATTTATTGCAAAAACCTCCTCTTTGGGGGAAGTCTGTGAATTATTAAATAATAGAATTGCTTGAAGGAAGGGAGATGGAGCTAGCTCATTGAATGTGCCATCGAAGGTTAGGAAATTAGGTGCCATCTCGCAGATTGGCATACTTTTTCTATAAAGGGCAAGATAGTAAATATGTTAGGCTTTGTGGGCCATACGGTCTCTTTCACAGCTCTTCAACTCTGCTGTTGTGGTGTGAAAGCTGCTGTAGACAATATGTAAACGAATGAGCGTGGCTGTGTGCCAATAAAACTTTATTTATAGACAGTGAGATTTGAATGGCATAGGATTTTCATGTGTTGTGATGTATTATTCTTAAAATTATTTCTCAACTGTGCAGAAATGGGAAACTATTCTTAGCTCGTGGGCTGTCCAAAAGCACATGGTTTTTTGGGTTTGGACTGTGAGTCGTATTCTACTGGCCCCTGTTTTAGAGAACCACCCCCTTCTTACTGTGCCAGGGTGTTTTGAACTGCATGTATGCTCTTAGACTTATATCTCTTGGGCAATTTGCTTTTTCTCCTTGCTTGTTCAGTTCCTCGTAATGTTGGAAGCATGGACAGAAAATGAGTACTTCCTATCTCTTTATTATCTACCCATCTCGGCTTGATGTGACAAAGGAGAATCAGGAGTTCAGAGTCCAGCGAGAGTAATTTCTGCTAACCCTTGGTAGTTGCTGCTTAATTCTCAAGATGTAACAAGCCAGTGGAGTAGACGTAGCTCATTTTCTCAGGCTGGGAGATGATCTGTTAGTCCCAAGGATGCTGTCAGCTTTCCAGTGTGAGCCTCCCTGCAGGGTCATTAATAATAATAGGTTCCATAAGCTGACCCTGGGTTTGAATCAGGACTCGTTGGCCCTGAACACTTGGTGCACAGACTTGCTGTCAGTGTTTACACTGAAGGAAGTAGTCTAAGGTCAGCTTCATTATCACACCTAACCACCTAACGTGTGTCCTCCAGTGTTCAGTGTGTGCTTGTGAGAGGGCTCTCGTTTCAGGCATATACCAGACATAGCACCTCAATTGTTAATGACAAGATGAATCATTCATGCTCCAGGTTGGCAGTGTCTTTTTGCAAGAATGTTCACCAAGAACTGGATTAATTCATCAGCTCCAGATTTTGAGAGATTTGTTAGTAGTGAAAGTTCAGTTTGTAATCAGTCAGTAGGAGCTCTGTCCTCTGAGATTACGGAGGCTTGCCTTTTTCTCATTTAGGCTTGCCATCGACCAATTTTGCAAAATGGATATACTTCATAAGACAGTTTCTAAGTTCCTTTTAAAACTATGAGAATGCTGTTTAATGTTATCATGGGGAGTGGAGCTCAAGGGTAGATTAGGGGTGTGAATTTTGTGATTGACTGTTCTGATGCCAACCATTCAGTTCTGTGATTCTAGCCAGTTTATTTCTTGAATCATTTACTCACTAAATAGAGGACTTGTCAATTATGTAACCTTAGCTGAGTTCCGATTGGATGGCACTGAGTTTTCTTGCAGTTTTAGTCTCTGTTTTCAACGTCATGGAAGTGGATGTTTTAGTCTTGCATAATTTTGTTTGACTCTATTTTACTTGTTTTGTGGTTTTGTGCTTGGAGAATCAGAGCACCTCCCTGAAAATGTTCTTTCTCTTTCTTCCTCCCAGTGAGCAGCTTGTTTGCAAATGGCTTGGAAATCCTCCCAAGCATTGAAGCTTCTTCAAGGAGCAGTGTTTTTGGTGGTACACAAAGTTCTGTAGGTCAGCTTGAAATCATAATGCTTGCAAGGAAAAAAAAATTGAAATTGACTTCAAAGGACAACTCTGACACGGTCAATTAATAATTAAAACAGTTTTTTAATGAGCTATGCAATTACCTGTGTGTCCCTGGAGACGATGGTTTATGGTATTATTCTAGTGCCCTTTCTTTAGTCATGGCGCATGACATTTGTAATTTAAAGCCAGCTAGACATTAAAGTGACAGAACTTTCATTAACCTTGTCTAAAGTTTGCTGGTGACAAATGACTTATAAAACACGCTGTTGTCAAAATATACCACATACCTTAAAAGTCTCCTGGGCTCTGAAAAACTGGATTCTCTAGGGGAGGCCAGGGCCACATGAGTGTCTTCAGGAACTCTCTGTTAGGATCTGCAGTGTCACATGGTCTCTTCCTACTTCAGGAAGTGATGTCTGTTCAACCAGACTGGCTGAGTGTTTCATGGCTCTCTGGTTCAGGTGGCTTTCCCATGGGTTTTATACCGTGTTACTTGATTTGTAACTAGTGATTTATGAACACTGAATATTTTCCTCCAAATCTGCCTTGGCATGTAAATTTTCACTTTTACAAACATATTTAAAACAACAACAACAACTTGAAATTACAGCAGTTTGTTTGTTTGTTTGAGTTGTTATTGCTTGTTCTTCAAATACTCAACCACTCAAGTGTGCTATAGGTAAATGCTTGCTTGCTTGCTTGTTTATTGTCCCTCTTCATTAAAATTCTCATTTTTTTGAGAACCCTCATATTTTGTATTTTGTATTCTCAATTTTTAAGAATCCTCTAATTCTGCTCTTTTCTTCATACCTCCTTTAGAAGAATATCTAGAAATGTTATCAAGGAAGATACTGTACTAAAATACCCTTTTGTAGTATTACTTTATAGTACTTCTCTTTGTAGCATTGCTATTGGTAATACTATTATCATTCGATGTGAAAGACTTACAACTAAGGGACAACAGATGGCATTCTTGTCCTCTGTTTTATAGCATGTAGGTGAAGTTGAATTCAGTTTCAAATTGACTGATTCCAAAAGCTTGTTTGACAGTATTGAGACATACACTCTTTTAGTCCTCTTTGCTTTGTTCAACATAACTTGAATTATTTTATTACATTTTTATTTAATTTATTAAAAATCCAAGTAATGTCATCTTTATACTATATATCAATACCTATAAGTATATATGAGTATAATACTTTAAGAGTCAACAAAGGAAAGCTAGGCAGGATATGATGGCTTATGCGGCTTATGCTTTACCTCTCAGCCCTCAGGATGCAGAGGCAGGAGTATATCTCTGAGTTCAAACTAACCTAGGTTAAATAGTGAGTTCTTGGTCATCAAAACATAGTGAAACTTTCTCTCAAAATAGAGAGAGAGAGAGAAAGAGAGAGAGAGAGAGAGAGAGAGAGAGAGAGAGAGAGAGAGAGAGAGAGAGAGAGAGAAACTAAAAGACCAGTTAGAGGAATTTATAACCATCTTTTGACCCAGCTGTCACATGATAGATGCTTCCTAAGTATTTATGGTTGCTATTACAATTCCCTAGCCTCTGTCTTAATATCCTGGATCTTTTGGGGCTGTTTCCCAGTTACCTCTCATAAGGTTAATGATTATTTTCATAGCACATTTTTTGTTCAAAGTCTACTCATTTCTAATGTGAACATTAAACATTATGAAATGTTAAAGACTCCTGTCTTGTTGAATAAATTCTCATCTTTGCATTGCCAAGTTGTAGTCTAGACTTCTGCATACTCGGGGAGGGATTTTGATTGAAGCATAACCCCAGAAAGCACATGATATAAAAACAATATCCTTCAATAAGAAAAACATCACAAAGTAAACACACAGTGACTGTTACTCAAATCAAGAAATAGAACTGTACCAGCACCCCAGAATTCTCCCTCATGGCCTCTTAAAATTACTGCTTTTCTTCTCTTTCCAACGATAACCCAGACTTGAACTTTAATGCTATAGTTGTGTGTTTTTGTTTGTTTTTGCTTTTGACATTTTAAAATTTCTTATTGTGGAAAATGTCAAACATACAAAAGCAGAGGGACTTGTATATTGAACCCTCATGTTCCCATCACTCAACGTCAACAATTATTAACTCGTGGCCAGTGTTATTTCATCTATAATATCACCTGTTCACCCACCACAGGTCATTTTACGAAACTATAGATCTTATACTCATATCATCTAATCTATAAGTACTTCAGTATATACAGACTCTATATAGACACAGACTCTGTATAGAAGGTGACCACAGTTCTATCTTCATACGTAAACAAACATAATCTCTGTTCTTGTCAACAACATCTAGCCAGCATCTAAATTTTTATAGTTATATTAAAATTATTGATCTGAAAACATTTTTTGGTGGGTTGAATCAAAAGCCAAATAAAGTCTATAAATTTTATCTACTGATAAGAATGTCAAGTCTCTTTTAACTTATAGTTTCTAATTCCATCTTCCTTTTCCTTTAAAATGTATTTGTTCAAGAAACTGGACCTGTCTCGCAGGCAGCGTTGCATGAAGTCTGATTGTGTCCTTCTGAAGCTCTTCTGCATGTTTTTGTATATTTTGGTTTCCTGCAAATCAGATGTCTACTAGATTCAATTTTCACTTTAGTTTTTGGGAAAGGGATACATGAAGGGTACGAATATTTCACACAGAGCATAACACTGTACATTTTTGCTTGGATGATGGAAGTCACTGTTGAAGGTTATTGCCTAGTTGTGTTGTTTCAGTTAGGGCTGCAGATGGCGACAACTGTTATAGTAGAATGCATTCTTTCCCTTAGTAGCCACTTGCAGTTGGTACCAGCATCCAATGCTCAAGGTCCTTAGATCCCTCATATTAAAATGCTTGTGCATACCTATGCACCCTTTAAACCATTATCCCACACAATACAGTGTAAGTGTTCTGTAAATAATTGCCATACTGTGTTTATGGAATAATGACAAGAAAAAAGTCTATGCATGTTCTGGACACATACATTCTTCTTCCTTCCAAATATTTTTAACCTGTGGGTTCTTACAAACTGACAGAGAAAGCTCCTGGATTCTAAATGCAGAGATTTAGATGTTCTTTTGCTTCAACTCATTGCAACTTTTATTCATATTGATGTTCAAATTATCCTAATTTTGGCTGTGGTTGTCTCTTCACATTAATTTCTAAGACCTTTTAGCATGACTGCAGAGACTGTGTTTATAGCTTTTTCTGATATGCCTGTCTTATGAATGGCTTCTGTCTTACTCTTATTCTGGACCTGGAATCAGCTCTTTCTCCTAGGAACTCATTTCTTTCTATGGGAAGTGTGTTTAGAATCCATAGTCTGGTCATAAGGGATGCCTTTTGCTATTGGGGGGAGGGAAGTGTTATTGTACATCTTTTTACTATGGAGAGCTAGGAAGTATACCACCTTTGTGTTGAAGTCTAAATGCATAGTACTTGTCTTGACTCCTCTGTTCAAATTCAAAACCACATGAGTTTCACTGAAAGCCCTACATAGTGTTCTGACGCCAACATTAACAGTTTTCACATATACACAAGCATGCATACACACTCACACATGTATGTGCACATGAGTGCGCACACACATAATTTATGTAGTTTCTTGGAGATGAAATTTGAACCTTGAAGTTTTAACAAGTTTCATGGATAATTCTGATGCTCCACAATAGACGGAAACTGCTAGTCAGCCAGCCAGCCAGCCAGCCAGCCAGCCTATCTATCTGTCTATCTATCTATCTATCTATCTATCTATCTATCTATCTATCTATCTTCCATCTTTCTATTTTACTGCTTTCTGTTATCAAACTTAGAACCTTTCATTTCCTTGTAAGAATTGTCCCCCTTGATTGACTGTATCCTTGAATTATCCATGTCCCGTCTGAATTGTGTTTGTTGTTTAGCTCCCAGATTTCTATATACCTAACAGTGAATGCTGTAGTCATTTCAGTCCTGTAGAAAGCAGGCTTCAGATCCCTTTGGCCACTTGAGTGCTAAAATACAGGTGATCCTTACAGCAAAGCTCTGCCTGAGGCCAGAGACTCTTCCTTGCTTTGAGCAGAATGCCTGGTACTGCAGTAGATTTGCTCAAGGGCAACTCTGCATTTGATTAAATATCAGAGCAATTTATGTCCTTGTACCCTTGTTCCCTTTCTTTCCTCCTATGCAGAAATGTTAATTGACAATCAAAGGAATAACAAGTGCATACCTGAATTCACAAGCCTTTGGGGCCCATCTTTAATACCTCTGCGGTGCCGGGCCTGGTTGGGGTCATGCCTTCTCTTATCCCCACTCATCTGAGAGTGCCTTGTTCTCTCTTCTGCATCTGGAGTTGGAATATCTGATGCCAGCTTGTCCTTTATAGCTTTTTCCTCAGAGCAGACTAAAGATCTACCTTGTTTCACCAACCTTTATTTGACTTAGTGTTGTTCATGGAGTAAAGGGGACCCTGGAATGAGCATATCGGACACTCAAGTGTTAGTTCAAGAAGATAGTAACGTTAATTCTGAGAATTATTTAACTTCATTTACTGTTAGCTTAGCTTTGTTATGTGGTTCATGAATTGCCATCATTCTTGAGAGCAAGGGTTGATGATCACTGTTGCTTTCAATGTACGGTGTAAAATGGGACTAGAGAGTAATTATGTGACTTTGGTGATGTAGGTCACACATCTTGTAAGCAGTGAAGCAAGTACTCATGTCTGATTGTTTCTGTTATATGGCCCAACTCTTTGGGAAAAAATAGCGTCCAATATTACAGTACAAGTAAAATAATTTTAGAAAAGGTCAAAAACCAATTAAAGAAGAGAATGAGAATTTTGCTCAGTGCCTGGTTGGATTTATTCTTAGATTTTTGGCACTGAATTTAGCTTTGAGTTTTCTGTTGGTTAGCCAAGACATAAAAGGAAAACTTTGGCTTGGGTAATGCTTATCTGATTAAGGAAAGCACACGAATTCACATGGAATACAGACATTTTCTTGGCACTGAATTCCGTGAAGAATACATTATATGATTCTACTAAGGGATGTTTGTAACAATGAATTATACCTTCAATGGTATAATTTTATAGGATATGAACTTCAAAAGGACATTTTTCAGGTTCTTTTTAATCAGTAGTATGGGAATTCATTGGCACTGTTTTCCATGTGGGAGAATATAGGTACAAGACAGCATGCTTGAGGGAAACATTTGTCCTAGATTGTAGTGTGGATGCATCAAGCCCATGTTTTTACTTTTAACCTGTGTTTCTTTAATATTTGATGTAACTTCATCTTAATAAGTGTACCATTTGATCTTGCTTTTTGCTTTTTCAGTATGGCAGTCTCTGTATTTTTAAGGGTATTTAGACCATTTACATTTAATGTGTGATTAGGAAGTCACCCTTTGTGTTTTCACTTTACTCAAGTGCTGTTCTCTTTTTTACCTTTTCCCCTCTGATTTGCTGAGTATAGTTCAGGATACTAGCTTATCTCTTCTGAAGGTACGTTAGCAGTAATTATATCTGTACCTTAGTAAGTCTGTCTGCAGATGATACTATAGTAATTTAAGTCTGTATATTGTTTTTTTCTCCAGCCTTTGTGCTACTTTTCTTTTACATTTTTATTTATATAAATTAGAAACCCTACAATTTATTATTATTATTACATATTCAATGAGTTATTAAATAAGCATCTAAAAGAGGTAACAGTTCTTCTGTGTTTACTATATGAATCACATTTTTGGTTTACTTTAGCCCTTTCTAGAGTCACTTCTGTCTGGTATGTGTTTCCTCTTTCCTGAAGGCATGCTTCAGTCTTTCTTTGGTGGGTTTTTTGGTTAGGTTCTATGCTTCATTTGCTTTATTGTTTAAAATTGCTTTTGATGGCAGCCTGTATTTGGTCCATGTATTTAATATTCAACTGAGAAGTGAAGTCTTTATTAATTTTATATATAAGCTTAATTACTAGTAGTTCATGCTGGATTGTTTAATAGCCAAGTTCTGACGACATTAGGCATTCACTTTTGGTGCTTCTGGCTTTTCTTTCAGAAGTTTATATGTAGGAGCAAAGATGAATAATGAGAAACCTAAAGTTGTGGTTCCAACTGTATTGCTGTGCTTGAAATGCTGTCACCAATTATTAATAGCTGGATAGGTTAAACAACAGAGCTTACTTCTTATAGTCTAGAGGCTGAGGAACAGAAGTTCAGAATGTTGGAAAGCTCAGCTTCTTTCTGGGACCCATTTCCTTTGTTAGTGGCTAGGCGCCATCTTGATTTCCATCATCTGACGTCTTCTTTGGGCACATGCGCACACAAAGGTGGGAGATGAAGCCACCAGCTGTCTGATAGCTCTTGTTTGGACACTAGTTCTCGATAAATGCTCTACCCCCAGGACCTTATCTTACCCACTTTCTTTCCAGAAGTCCCATTCCAAATACCATCGCATTGTTAAGGACTTCAGCTTGAGAATTTGGGGATATACAAACATCCACAGTAGCTGCTTTAAGCTCTGGTCAATGTGTATCACTCTAGAAACCCAAATATTTCTCCTTAGGAGATCTAGGCTGAGAACTAGAAGAAACACTTTACTGGATTGGTAGACCAGAACCCTACCTGTACTTGTCTCAACAGAGAATCTTTATTCCTATCATTCTGTTTGAGGTGCCAAGAAGTTACTTAGTTCCACTGTATTAACAACAGCCAAGTATCTGTTTGAGTCAGGAGCATCTCGAAGGAGGATGGGAGGGCCAGGAAGATATGTGTTCAGCATCTCCTAACATCTAAGTCTTAAGTGACAGGTTTGTTGCCTGGAAAATGGAAGTGGATGAAGAAAGCACTGTGGCCATGCTGTGGAATTAGGCAGCGGGGCTTGTGCTTGACTGTGCCTCTCCAGTCACTTCGAATTAGAATCAGAACTTTGATCAGATGTGATGCTGCCTTTTGTTCTTAGACAATGTGGTGGACAGGAAGAATCCACCGAGTATTAACGAGGAAAGAAGTGTCATGTGAATGAGGCAGGTGGGTTTGTGTCTTTTGTATAGAGGCTATACTCGCAAGCATTTTTTCCTTGGCTTCAGAGCTGTGGGGTCACAGGATGCCCTGAGGTTTTTGCACATTTCATGTGAGATTCAAATTTTATATTTTAATTTACTCTGTTGCTTGTTATACAGCTAAGAGGTATTTTCCCCAGTGATAAAATATAATGATATATCAAATTGTGACAATGTTTGTTAAGTTAAACAAGGACTCTCTGCTAGGATTCTTGCAGCATATGGGATTATAAAATTCTGCATTTCCAGTTTATATGATTTGTTTGCTTCCAATGACTGACCACTTGTATAAATTCTTAGGATAGTTTAGAAACAAATACTAGCCTCCTGGATATGCTTCATATTTACACAGAGGTTTCATAAGGAGGTCTTGGAAGAGGTTGGTTCAGTTTTCAAGAGTTTTCTCTCTTACAGTGGCAGTTGTTTAAAATAAGACATTTTAATGTACATTTACTTCACATATATGAGTGTTTTGCCTGTATGTATATATGTACACTGCATACCTGCCCAGTGCCCGAGAGGCCAGAGAGTGCCAGACTCCCAAGAACTGAGTTACAGAGTTGTGACCTGCTAAACGGATGCTGGGAGCCAAACCTCCTCTTTAAGAGCAGCCAGTGCACTTCACCCTGAGACGACTCCCCAGCCTGGACAGCCACAGTGGGCAATGAGTTGGGTTTTGATGTCATTTTTTCTTTCTTGTGTACCGAGTAAACTGCTACTTCCAGGACTCCCTGCTATCTTACTTAAGGAACAGGGAGCCCCCGTGTTGGGAATCTTGAACAAGATTTTATCACTTACATTTTTTTTTAAAGAGGATTCTCATTACTCATAAGCACTGGAGGTTTGCAAAGGCACAAGATCTCATTCCCTCTCGATCAGCTACCAGATAGGATTCCCACTGACCACTTGGGACCTTTTCGATGTAGCACTAGCTGAAAATTAAGTTCCCTGGGGTCATTGGCCACCTCCTAAGTGCTCCATTGGCTGTAGGTGATTGTGGCTGCCATGTTGGACAGCACAAGGCAGCAGATTTCTTACATTGCAGGACATTTCTTGTGTGTGATACTGGATAGAAATTATTCAGATTAATGTACTCTTAATGGGTTTGTTGTGGAAGCTTTCAGTCATGTTAACCCGAAGATGAAATGGGAAACAAAATCATAAACAACAGCATGATACTAGGAAAATTCCTGTTGGGTAGTGATGCGTTCTTCTCTACATACACTCCTTTAATAGTAAAGTGTTCTTCCCTGGGATATTATCCTTCAAAAAAGAAGCCATTGTATATAGAATTGATATTTTACAAAGGCTCTAATATTATGGCTAATCTTTCAATTACTGCGTTTTGAACATCAAAATGGCCTCCACGAATGCTTTCTTATGATGCTTAAAGAAGCTACTTGGCAAAATCAGAAAAATAGGGAGAAAAAATTTAACACAAATTTAGTCATTCTGACATTCTCTCCCATCTACATACGTTGGACATTACCATAAACAAGCGTTTAAAAGGACAGATAAAACAACAACACAGAGTCTATGCTGTGGAGAATAGAGACACCAATTATGTGTCAGCAGGACGTGCAATAAAGCGGCCTGCTATTTAAGTGAATTGGTGCTTATGGTAAATGTGTCATTCATGAATTTTAAAAAAGTGTTATACCGCAGACAACCTGGATGAGAAAATGATTTGCTCAGGAAAGTATCAGAAGGAAAAGTGGCTCCAGTGACAATAAAGGCACTTTTGTGCCTGGAGAGTTCTAAGCGGAAGAAACAGAGTGTTTCTCTAAATTAAATATGCTCTATAATGGTGCGTGTGAATTTGATCATGCCTTGGAAGTAAATGGAAGAAACACAACACCCATACCTTAACTCTGTCTCTGTCTTGAGAGTCAATATGAAGAAGCTGTAAGGAAGGCCATCCTCTGGGCAGAAGTGAGTAAAGGCGCTTGCTGCCGACAGCCCAGGTGCTGCTGGGAGAAAAGCACCCACACCTGCGGCTTGTCCTCTGAACCCCATGTGTGCACTGTGGCACGTATGTCAACCACCCAGCCCTCTCAATAAAACAAATAAATGTATATTTCGAAAATAACAAAGGGAAATATTTTGAGGGGATTATTTCATATGGAATATTGTAGATTTTTCTGATAATCATAATTACCTTAAATTTGGATGCATGTACTGTTTGCTTCCTGAAATGTCTGAACCCTCACTCCCTGGAGAATTTGTTATAGTTTGAAGAGTAGGGCACATTAAAACATTTTAATCCATAGAAAATGAAGTATGGAGACAGCTTGAGTTATCCATTAAAACGAAACTTATATAAACTATATGAAATTTTACAAATGTAAGTGCTAGCTGTGTACAGGAAATCCAGTGGCGGTAAGAAGAGAATAACGGCAGTGGGTAGCAGCCGCTGACTGGGCTGTGGGACAGGTGTGTCTCCCCCCATCCTTTATTCTTCTCTGTTCCATTTTTCTAATGCATATGCATTATTTTTATAATTAGAATAGAAGAAAAGTGATCACTTAAAAGGAACATGTTCAAGAGAATCCTTGATATGATTTATAGGTCTGTACTTACAGGGTAGCTCAAGGAAATGGAAATGAAGTCCTCGGCGCAGACGCCGGCTTCTGTGGGCACTGGATAAGAGAACCTATTGTCTCTTGGCACATCTTGTTTCACCCATCTTTAGCAATGCTAGAATGTCACACCCAAGATAAGCCTCAGGAATGCTTCCATACATTATTAAGTAGGACCTGTCCTCTTCAGCATGCATGCGTAATGTGTGGCTCGTCATAGGCCTTAAGTATTCTGACTTCCATCCATCAGCGTGTAGAGATCTCAGACACTGGCGTTTAGCATGGTGGAAACCCCCAGAAAGTGCTTAGCCTATTTTTAGGCCAATTATTTTTAATTCCCAGTGAAATAATGGAGACAGATTGTTTTAGAAGTAAAGGTAATTTAGGTCTGTTTTTATCTTTTGGCATTGATTTATAATAACCTTGAAATATATAAATATATGTAATAATAATCAAAGAAAAAGAAGCTATCAGTTGGCAGGGAAGAGAGGGGGCTTGGTTGCGGAGGGAACAGGCATGGGCCTGGATTGAGGAAAGGGAAAGAGGAAGTGATAAAACTGTACTTTAATTAAGGTGCAAAAATAGCATTTGGTACCTTAAAAACTGCTTATTTTCAGTTTTTAAAAATTATTTATTTCTTCTGGTAAATGCTGGACATTTGGAAGAAGTAATGTTCTGAGAAATGTGGACACTAGGCTGTCACTGGCGTGCTATTTATCTCCTTTCTCTAGTGTAGCTTCTTGTATCATAGACTGAACAGTTCATGGGCGTATTTCTTCACCTGAATTGCTGAAAAGGGAAGGCCATAGGAACCACCTTCATTTAGAGGCTTCTTGAGACACAGAGGTGGGGTAGAGTATGAACTCCCCGCTATTGGAAGACCTGCCCGCACTGCTACCTTACAAAGTCCTGGACTAATGACTGACCTGCCTATAGACTGCACTGCTTGTTGCTCTGGACATCTGACACTAAAAAGCCATGTATTTTGTATTTTTGCATGTCTGCATCTTAGCCAGAGGAATTAAAAATAAATATTTAAGTAGGTTCTTGACTTTTCCTAGCAAGGAGGCCCTGACAGAGGTAATTTGCTCAGTCTTTGCTGTTGGCCTGTGCTTGCGCCACACTGTGGTCCGATGTTTGCTTCTGATGACTCCAGTGTGCCTGCATTATGTGATCAGCACACAGAAAATGCCAGTGCTGTCTGTGGAAGGCTGTATGATAACATGCGACCCCAGTGACAGAAATAAATGGATCCCAGGAACAAGGAGCCATTAATCTGGATGAAAATATTACCACACACTGGGCAGATTAATCCTGGCAGTTTAATGGCAGCAGCCTTCATTTGTAAAACCTACTCTTCTCTCACAAATGCCGGATAGACAGGCACACACAGCAGTGTTCACTGTGACTCCTGAGGGACACTTGAGTACAATCTTCCCATATTAGGGAGACTGAACTCCCAACTGCTGCTGTCCTGAAATGTTCTTGCCCTGAAAATTGATTCTTATTTCTAGCAAGGTTAGCATCATAGGCTTGCTTGCTTGCTTGCTTTGTTTGTTTCCATTTTATTGTTTGATGTTTAGGAAAGCTTTACAAATTTAGCCACAATTTATGAACCCCAAGGAAAAGGAAAAGCAGACTTTTCTTTGCTGTCCTGAGTTCTCTTTAGCTGACATATGGGAGAATTAAAAAGTTGCTGGAAGCTGCAAGCAGTGGCTCACACCTGTAAGCCCAGCATTTGGAAAATCCTAAATTTGAAACCTGTTTGAGCTATCTGTTAAATTCCAGCCTGGCCTGGGCTAGCCAGAAACTCCTACAATAAAAAACATTGTAAAAGTTTTATCCAGTCTGATTGATGTCAGTAGTCTCTTTATGAAAAATGTTATAGCAAATTTCTCCTCTTGGTTTTAACATCTGTGCCTATATCTGTCTATATACAGCAAACAATTTGTTATTTGCTAATGTTTGATTTTTAGATCAAAGCCTAATAAGAACGTCTTACCATATTTTTTTGTGTGTGTAAATGATAAATGCACAATGATAAATCTTTTATGATTTTCATCTATTTATCCATGTCTGAGCATACATATATACATACTATATACTGTGTGCATGAGTGCGTGTGGTGTGTGTGTGCGTGTGTGCACACATGTGGTGATGCTGGGAATAGAACATAGTACCTAAGCAAGAGGTTTACCAATGAATTAAAGACACTGAAATAGTCTAAGAGCAGAATCCTTCTAGACCGTTACCAACTGTCTCCCAGCCCTTTTCATTTAGGTCACTGAATTTGATTCAATAATATTTTTATATCCTTATGAAGTCCTTCCAGTATTCTGCTTCATTTTGACAGAGACAAATAACTTTTAAAAAAAAATTTCACCAACTTATTTAGTGTCACTTGTTTATATACTATTTAATTTCAGAATTGAACATGCATGAGCTGTTGAGATGGATCAGCAGGTAAAGCACTTGCTGCCCACATTGATGATCTAAGTTCAGTTCCCAGCGCCTGTGCACAGGCTTCCCCCCCCTCCCCCCCAACACACACACACACACACACACACACACACACACACACACACAAATAAAATGTAATATCTGTTAAAAACTCTATTCCAGTTTAACTGAAAGCCTAAAAGAAATGGGTGGATTTCTAGACACATCTGATCTACATATATTAAACCAAGATGATATCAATAATTTACAGATAAACCTGTAACAAGCAAGGAGATTAATATGGTAATAAAAATCAGAAGTTTGTTAATAACCTCAACTGGCATAAATAATTTTGAGGGTAAACCCAAGAAACTTGTTAGCCTGTGATTCAGCTGGTGGGCTTCATATGCCCCCCGACCCCACGGTAGTCTTTGCTAGACGGAGATTCATGTAGAGCACCCCAAACATCACTTAGCTGACTTTCCAGAGAGAATGGAAAGCATTGTCGAGCCAATATTGTTACCTTTCCCTGTAAGCATATATAAATAGCTACCGCTGAAAACTGATAAAAATTTAATTTTCACGATTGTTCTCTGTTTTCTTTTTCTAATGAAAAGCCAGAGATAGTTGAGTAAATACTAATGAAACTATTATTTACTTTGGTACATGCTAACATTGATCTATTATACTACTCTGTTTATTATGTATGTGCTGCGGTGATTGATTGGGATGCTGTTTAAAAATTTCCAGAACAGGGAGCGATTGCTCTCAAATGGGAGGTGAAGTTGGAAAGATGGACAGCTGAGATTGTGAGCCTCTTGAGTCCAGTGCGGATTGTGACAGGCATCGAAGACTGTGGAATTACCAGGGTGGGGCTGGCCCTGTTAAAGAAGTTAAATAACTAAAGGCCCATTCTGCAGTTTTCTGTTTGTTTTTTCAGGCAGGTTTTGATCTGTGGAGCCCATGCTGGTCTCAGCCATCAGGCCGTCCTCTCTTCCTAGCCTCATGTGCTGGGGCTGCAGCCTCTGCTCCCCATCCCCCTCACTTACTTACGTTTTAAAGCTTCTGAGCTTTAGTGGGATCTTTCCTAGCCAAGGATGACCTTGAATCCTTGGTTGTAAATGCTGCGATGATGGGACCTTGTATTTGTTCTTGTTACAGGATATTGTAGTGTAGCTCAGGCTAGCCTCAAGCTTGCAGTCCTCCTGGCTCCAGCCTCCAAGTGCTGCAATTACAGGTATGTACATTTTACTTGCTCTGTTTTTCTCTATTCTAGAAAATGTGTGGGGGCTTTAAAAAAAATGGTGCCTGCCATCTGTCACCAACATAAATGTTGTGTGCTTCTACTAAACTAAGTATAGGCATTTCCTATAAGGGGAAGGATTGATTTAACCAAATGTTTATTGAAAATACGTGTGTGTGTGTATGTGCGTGTGCGCGTGTGCATGCGTGTGTATGCGCGTGTGTGTGTGTGTATATATGTGTGCATGCGTGCGTGCGTGCGTGCGTGCGTGTGTATAAGAAGGTTGTAAGACAATGTTAAATGTTAGGACTACATTTTGAAAGGATAAGTTGGCTTAGAAATGAGTTTACAAAGTAAACAGTTGACAAGCGGAAGATTTTTGTGACTGAGGTGAACTTGTAAGAATAAAGGGCACACCTTACATTTTGCTAAGCAGGGATGGTCACAGATGTATTTAAAATACTGAGATGTGGACCTAGGGTCATTTGGTTCTGGTTCCAGTGAAGGGTGTAGATGAGCCAGGAACAGCAGCCTTTCCCTTTGGGGGTGAACACATTCCTCAGCCTTCCTAGCTGAACTGATGCAGTGATCAGTAGACCTTGAATGGAAGGAAACACGTTTCTGTTTATCTTAAAGCCTCCTCTATTGTGCTTTCGCGTGCATTCATCTTGTTCTTTTCATTATTCTTAACTTAGTCATCCAGATTGCTGCTTAAGAAGGAAAATTACCCTCAGACAGACTTGGCAAACAAACAAATCTATCATTGTCCAGAGTTTCTGGATCCTTCTTAACAGATTTCTTGTGAGAAGGAGCTGTTTTCCCTCATGTTGACAAGACATTACTTGGAGCACCCCTAAGCAACCTTGGTCCCTAAGTTGAGTGAGTCAGTAGAATTTACAGGCTCTTGACATTCAGAGAACAGCAGCCAAGTGTCACAAAAACAGTAGGAGATGGGAATAATGACCTCCATTTAAGGTCACCGGTGCTTGAATGCTTGTGGTATGTTGGCACCAGCTATGCCACGTCCTGCTGATCTTGGAAGTGGTGCCATTGTACTCTGCGGGGTCAAAAGAATTTTGAGCACAGTGACAAGAGGTTAAAGAATCTGAGCCCCTTGGCTTGTACAATTGATCCTTAATGGAAGATTTATGTAGCCCGGGTGAGTCTCTGTGATTTTTCTGTTGGTAGGGATTTGAAATCAATGATTTAGATGAACCCAGTGTTCAGGTACTCACAACAGCTCTTCTCATGTTCCTGTTACCTGTCCCATAGTAGGTGTTTGTTGGAGCAGACTCACTGTGCACATTTCTGGCTAGATATTTTCTAGAATTATTACTCGAAGTCCATGTGTAGGTAATGCTGCTGGTGGTACTCATGGGTGAGTGAGGACCACGTTCCTTGAGGTTATAGACATGACGTAGTCAGTGACCTCACAACTTTATGGTGAATATTCTTGAAAACGGATTAAGTAAGTAGTATCTTACCTCTTTTCCTTCACCTTCCATCCTTCCTTGTTACACAGAGGCTTATGCCATCTGTCTTTGTCAAAACCTGCCAAGATTTGAGACACCATATAATTCAGATACTTTCTATATTATGCAGAGAAAAATCAACTCCCTAATAATCTATTTATCTTGTTAATTCCCCAAGCTTCTTCCTAAAAACAGATTTAAGTAAATGTCCTACCAACCAAAACACTAGTCATTAAAACTATTTTTATTGACTAGGTCTCAATACTCTAGAGGCTGTGGGAATTCTAAACTCATTTCATTGGAAGATAAGATAGGAAACAGGAAATCCTGTCAAGTTTAAAAGGTAAAATACGAAGGTGTCGTATCAAGGTACATTCTTTGGAGAATGAAGAGTCCTAATGGCTAATCTAATTAATTCTTAGTGGCACAACACAGGGCAGAGGGGATTGAAGGTGCATGGTGCTTGGCTTCCTTAGGTTTTGTAGCAAGTCCTTCTCAGGCAGTTATGTCTCATCAGTAGTCCAGAGGCATAGGCATCGTTAACCTTAGTGAAGAGTTTATTAGACGCCATTGTTAGAACTTGTTTTTGAATAATATGACTCTAGTATTTAAATGAGAGTTATTAGCTGCACTCAGGCTCTGTCGGCAGCAGCTAAGGAGATCGTGCAAGGATAATGTTTGAGTGTGTGATTTAGGGGCAGGAATTTTATACACTCGTGTTTTTGGGGGTGTGCATGTGCTCCCCTCCACTGTTTACAGTGGGAAGACATGAGACTCAACCTCCCACCCACAGTTAAACTTGGTTCTTAGAATTAATTAGTTCTTTCTAATCTGTTGCAACTGTTGTAAGGAACCTTACACAGGCATACATAATGGCTGGCAGAAATCATTCAGGGACCACGGAAACAAAACTCAGGTCAGTCCATATATTCACACAGCAAATGTGTATTCGCAGGTACAGTGTGACTGTTTGTGTGGCAGGTATGTCAGATGTGATGTGGGTACAGTTTAAAGCCTACTTCTCCCAGACAGGAGAGTACCCATTCTTACATTTCCCCCAATCTGTCAGTAGTTCCAGTTTAAAAGCCATATTTTGTTAATGACCTCTCCCAGACAAGCACCAGCTACTCTCAGTGAGTCAGGGTGTGCAGGATGAAGGCTTGCCTTCCTTGGGTTTGCTTTTTCTATTTCCTTACCTGGCCTCAGCCCCATTGTAGTGGCTGCTGCTGCTGCTGTTGCTGCTGCTTCCTCTTCCTCCTCCTCTTCTTTTTCTTCTTCCTCTTTTTCTTCCTCCTCCTCTTCCTC
Organism: Grammomys surdaster; assembly: GCF_004785775.1. Classification (NCBI taxonomy): domain Eukaryota; kingdom Metazoa; phylum Chordata; class Mammalia; order Rodentia; family Muridae; genus Grammomys; species Grammomys surdaster. The sequence continues at coordinate 8,527 of NW_021613175.1, read as the reverse complement.
CTCCTTCTCCTCTTATTTCTCCTGTTCTTTTTGTTTGTTGCAGAATTTTAGATCAAGAAGTGAGACATTCTCAATTATAGTTTAATTACAGGCTAAAGCCTAAGCTGAGTATACCTTTTTACTCAATAAATAATGGTAGTAATTACCATGGGAACTGTAAATATATCAGGTTACAATCATTTGTTCAATTAAAATACTTCATCCCACCCCCGGCACCCCCCCCCCCCCCCAAAGAAAATCTCTTGTTGGGTCTTTTGAGCAGGATGCAGGAGCCTTGTAAGATTTTAAAGCAGGACAACCTTTTAAAAAGACTCAAGGTCACAGTTGTCAGTCTTTGAAAGTGTATGAATTGCCTCCCAGACACTTTTATTTCGCCTCAAGACTGCAACTGAGGTCTGTCTCGGGCTTGTGCTGACAGCTGGCCGCGATGAGTACAGTTCCCTTCTGTGCATCAGCACAATCGGAGGTTGCAGAGGATGTCTGAGTCCTTCAGGAGTTAGTCATGGAATGTAAGGAATTTTCAACAGGAAATGTATCCAGCTCTGAAAAAATTTCATGTGCTGCCGTCGCTTAACCTGCATGCCTTTTGGGTGTCAGCGTTTCACCCCTGCTTCAGCTGGGATTTATGTGTGTGTGTAGAGCTTTTTCCCTCCCTGGCGTCACCCATCGGATGCTGTACATGTTTAGATCTCACTCCCGTTGGTAATCATGTAGTCAGTGTTAGCATGTTTTGGCAAATGCTTTTTTTCATCTATAGCCAGGATCTTGGGACTCAGCAGCAGCGTAATCTGCCTGCATTGTGCAGTTTTGGTTCTGGGGCAGCCAGAAAGTCAGCAGAAAGTCCGAGTTGCTTTCAGATGGTTCATTTGTACTGTACTTACACTCAGATGAGTTGACTACTTTTAAACTCTTAAATAACAACTGTAATATCAATGTCAGCTTCAGAGTATGTGACTTAAGCAAATGTCAGAGTAGCAGGTGTATTATTTTATTTCCAGAGAAAGGCTTACTTCCGCCCTCTTCTATGTGATTAACGCTTCTGACCAGCTGACTGCAGAGTTTGACCCAGCAGTGCCTGGCAGATAATAAGCGTGCAGTGAATGGATGCAACCGTCATTGTGGCTGTTATTCAAGGCTCTCAAAAATATATTTGAGCAAAGGACACTTAGAAACTGAAATGTCAGGTTATTGTGAGGTAAGTAAAGAACGGTGGGTGGAGCCTGTGGGCTGTGACCTGTGGGCTGTGACATTCTGTTATTTCCCTGAAGCTCAAACTTAACCTTCATAAGCAATGCTTGGTGTGAGCTTTCTTGTGTCTTCTGTCACATTTAAACTCAATAAACTTAGAACATTCAGCAAAGATGGGGCTAAGGTCCCCGTATCTTACGTGTGTTCTCAGAAGTCCTGGTCCTATGGGGAACGCAATGAGTGCTATGTTTCCATCTGATTTAGGACCAATACTTAGGATGTACAGTTTGCTAATGGCAGATTGAAATTGCAGAGTATAGTGTAATTAAGGAAGGGATTTATTTCTGTAATGAAGGCTGTGTTTTGTTTTGATCATCCTTACCCCTGCCTTTTTTGTAGGGCTAGATCACACTCAGGATATTGCACACGCTATACAAGGTCTCCACCATTGACTTACTTCCATGGCCTTTTCTAATGAAGTTTTCGCTGCAACTCTGTCATGTCAAGTCTTGATCTTAGGCTAATTATCTATCTTAGGCTAATTGTTCTATTCTTATTGAAGTCCCTACTATGTGCCAACTGTTATGCTTGGTGTTTCATTAGTTAGAAATGTAAGAAATTTAATATCAAAATGAAAGAAGTTGGTTTGTTTTTAATTATGTGTATATGTGTGTTTATGGTGTAGGCACATATGCACACATTAATGTAGGTCTTTCAGAGGCCAGACAAGGGTGTTAGATTGCCTGGAGTTAAGTCACAGGGAGTTAGAGCTACCCTGTATGGATTCTGGGTCCTTCGGAAGAGCACTACCTGGTCTTAACTGGGCCCCTCAAAAGATTTTTTTATTCAACTTTTATATCCTGAAATTGCCTAGCAATGTAGTAAAGGGAGTAGCACTCCTTGCCATCTGCACTGCTTGTCTACCAGAAGCTTATGCCTCTGAGCAGTATACTTGGTCACTCAGCTGGAAATCTCAGTCTCCAAAGGAGCAATATTTAGGCCCTAGAACATCTGCAGAACAGTTTCTCAAACACTTCTACCATCTTCTGACAAGCCACACAGATGTGCTTCTCAGTTTGTAGTTAAGAAGTGCTGCACACATACATATGCATACATACACATGCCTTTATCTCGAGGGAGGGAGGACGGAGAGGGAAGGATGGAGAGAGCGCGCATTCACATTATCCCAAAAGTCTTGCTTTGATGATCGATTCAAGATTGCTCATCTTGGTTTGTTTGCTTGATATGGGAAGCACAAAGCATTTATCTTTATGTCCTGACAATAAACATCGTGCTTGGTGTGAAGTACTCAATGGGGGTCGGAAGCCGTGACTGATGTGGAAATGGTACTTGGCATGACGTGTTTGTGAAGCTGACTCTTGGAAACATGGTTAACTTCATATTTATTCATACTCCCTGGAATTCATAGGGATTAAGTTTCGCTGGCTAGATGGCATCTGAGTAAAAGGCCCGGGCTTGTGTATGGGCAGATGGATTTGGTGATTGTTTCTGTTCTTTGTGTTCTAAAATTATTGATAATCTTTATTAAGCAGGGTAAAATGAACCAGATGGAAGATGCTGTGCTATGCACTTCTTTTCTGTCAAATCCTCTCAAGTGGCGATTTGACTTCCAGGGAGGCCGGGTGTGTCTGGTGAGATGGGGGTATATGTGGGAAAGTGGGCACCAGGTAGAGCCTAGACTGTCTTGAGGTGATGCTGATTTTTAGCATCTTGATTGTGATTCTGTATGTATATTAGAAATTGCTAATCTCTTTACTGTACACAACTGGAATTGATACACCAGTAACGCTGTTTAAAGTACTATTTTGTAGGGATTGGAAAGAGAAGGCTCAACAGTGTTTGCTCTTACTGCACGGGTTCAGAGTCTAGTTCCCAACACCCTTGTTTGGTGGCTGTGACTCCTGCTCCAGTGACTCTGACTCCCTCTTCTGGCCTCTTTGGGCACACAGTACATATGTACATAACCATTCGCTCCATATAAATATTTTTAAGAGTATAATTTTCATAGCATTAAGTAGTTACAATTAACTAACTATTTACTCTTTATCTCAGCACTAGACTAGATGCTCCAAGAAGACTGGCTTCTCTGTTCTGTAATCTCAGTGGTCAGCCAGTGAGAGGTACTTACAGAGAATTCAGCAAAATAGGTTGAATGAAAAGACAGACACATGCTTTAACAGGTATAGACAGCTGCTGTAGACTCAGCACTTGCCACAGACCACATATTATACTAAAAATATTTTATGAGTCATCACATTTCTAAGATACATTTTTATTACCTCCATTTGGTAGAAAAGAGAAACAAAGCTCTGCATAGTAAATGACATGCCCTCGACCACCAGCTAATGAGTGGAAGGGACAGTGGCATCAAGACCGTCTGACTTAAAGTCCATGATATTAACCTCTGCACTTGGACCCATTGGCATTTCTTTATGGTCTGCGTGATAGGGACTTTTATGAAGCTGTGACAGGGGAAATCTACAAATGTAAGACTCGGTTGCTAGCACCCTTTTCAACCTGAGGAATTAAGGGAAGGGGAGCAGATGCGGGACTGAGCATCTCCAGGGAAAGCCTCGTCCTTTTATTCACGTCTCCAGGAGTTTAGTGCAAACCTGCCTTATCTTGAATGGCTCCCATTTTGCACACTGGGACCTGAATGTGAAGCAATAGGTTAGAGCCTTGCGTAGCATGGCTTTCTGCCAAGAAATCTAGCAGAACCTTCTGGAAGCCCTGAAGGACATTCTTTCTCCTCCCCATTGTCACTTTTGAGGTTCCTGTGCCAGAACGGGGATGAAAAGAGCACACATTTCAGTTGTCTGTGCAGTTGTAGGATGTTTGGGTTCCCCCTAAAACAGTGTGTTGTTTTTTTTTATAGGCCAATATTAAATTTTCAAACAGGGATTATGAAGTATTTGCATCGTAACACTGTAACACAGTTGGAATGTACTCCAGCCTTCTTTTGCTTTCAACGCTGTCTTTCAAGAATGATGGAAGAGAAAGAATGTTTACATTTCTGAAAATAATACTTGAGGTGTTTTCAGCAGGCAATTGTGTTTTTCCTTCGAAGCTGTAAAACATTGCTTTATCTCATCTGTGTATAGTTATACAACATCAGACTTAAAGTCACAAATACAAGTTATAAATTCAACTGTCCTGGTTCCCCATTTTTTTTTTTATGTATGATTATGTGAATGTCACACTGGGCTTTGTACGGACTGCTGTTTTTCCTATAAGTGCTACTTTTAATAAATAAGATGGACTACTTCAGATCATTCTTTTTAAAAATTACTTGTAGGGAAATAGACTATTTCATTGGTTTTATTGGATTCATCACCCATTGATACTGCTCTATTTGCTTATTTGTTCAAAAAAAAAAATTAAGTCTACACTGTGTGCTGTGTGCATTAGGTGCTGACAGCCTAGGGGGAACATTTTTGGAGGGAACTTAATTAATGCTGGGAAGTGGGTCTCTCCTGTGGCTTTGCTCCTAGGCCTATTAGGTAGACCAGAATTGCTAATGCTTGGTAGTTCTGCCCAAATCCAGGTACACAGATCAGGATTCCTGCCCTCATTGCCCTCATTCTTTAGCCCTATGTGTGTGATATGTATGTTTGTTCTCCTGTATGTGGGCTCACATGAGTGTGGTTCACATGCATGTGGGTGTGGATGCCAGAGGTTGACAGTGGGTGTCCTTCATCACCTTATGCCTGACTGACTGAGGGAACGTGTTTTGCTAACCTTCAGAGCTCACCAGTTTGGCTAGTCTCACTAGCCAAATTCTTCTGGGGATCTTCTGCCTCTGCTAACTCCCCAGTCTTAGATGTCTTAGATTGCCTATCTCCACTCAGAGATCTGAACTGGGGTTCTTCTCATCCTGGAACACCAAACTCACGGGGCTGCCCTCATTCCTTATTTTACAAAATGTGGTAGTAGTTTTTTATCTTGTGTGAAGATATATACAGTTTCAGGAAGGAAGATGTGAAATGTAGGAAGGAAGAGAAAGTTCAGTGATCGGCCTACTCTTTGAGTGTGTGTGTGTGTGTGTGTGTGTGTGTGTGTGTGTGTGTGTTATAGAGAGGGGGAAAGCATTTAAGGTGTGACTGACTTTAGGACTGGTTTAGGTTTTGATTTGCAGGTAGTTTGCCTGTTCCTTGATTTCTCATGAGATGACTTTTGGATTAATTAGTTTCTTATCTTTGTGTTCTCACTTGAAAATTGTGAAGGTTTTGAGTTTGGAAATTTGATAATTTTTATTAATGTCATTGTAACAAATTAAAGTTCTCTAAGATATGGAGGCATGTTTTGTTCAAGTAACAGGAACATGGTCTTGGACAGAACTTCTTTTACCTGGCATAGGTAGGTGCATTGATGTTTAGGGAAATCCTCCATAGCACATTCACAATGAATACAATGAATCCAAAATATCTCATAGTTAAGATAATTTGTTGCGGGTCCTTTTCTACTGATATAGAGGAAGACTCTGGAGACTCAGTTGGTTTTCTTTAATTTCAGGTTGGTTGATAACTTCTCGTTATTATCCTTCCATAGTTTTTGGACAGTTTTATTTTTTTCTTTAAAAAAAAGGTACAGAAACTTTAATTTTCATAAAACTTGCTCCGCTGTTTAAGGCTCTCGTCTCCTTGTGTTGTAATTATCTGACCACCTGCAAATCCCTTCAAGTCAGGGTTCTTGGACTGAAGTTCTGTCTCTGGTACTTTGATCAGCACTTTTGGAAACTGCCTGATAGTAGGACCGCCTCAACTGCCTCCTACCTTTCCATGATCCCTCTCCCTCACTCTGCTTTTGTATGCTTGATTGCCAGGTTGTGATGCTTAGTGCCCCAGAGTGGCAGAGACCACTGTGTCCACTTGATCTCTAGACAAGCAGAGACCACTGTGTCCACATGACCCCTAGGCAGATGTAGACTGCTGTGTCCACTTGGTTCCTATACAGATGTAGACTGCTGTGTCTACTGGTCTCTCTTTAGCAGTGTGACCTTGAAAAACTCACATTTCACTTGTCCTTCATTTTCTGAATTTTGTTTTGTTTTATTTTTTTTGATGGTGCTGGAGTTTGAAACCAGTGCCTCATGAATGCTGTGTATGCTCTACCACAATTCCCAACCCTCATGCCTTACTTAGAAATGAGAATGTAATGTAGACCATCATGAGAACTAATTAAAAGAAGAGCAGGCATGATGATTCCTGTATAGTAGGTGCACAGTAAATTGTAGTTTCCTTATAATCATAACCAGTGGCTTTCATATTTTTTAAAAATCTTTTAACTTCATACTAGATTATTATAATGGCTTCACTATTTTCCTGACATTTTAAAGTCTCTCCTGCCTCTAGGATAACTTTAGATATTGCAACCAGATTAAATATTTATAAAATCTTTACTGTGTGTTAAATACTAGGCCTTTTCTGTCCCATGGTTTAAAATAATCCAGCAAGTAAACTCACCATAACTATGGACCTAGAAAGTACATACATGCTTTGGTTGACAGTTTTTCCATAACCTGTTTTGTGTGCCTCATAGCCCCTCACCCATTTTTCAACCTGGTTTTTCAATGAAGAAAGAGCAGAACAGCCGGACATGATGGCTCACACCTTTTAATCCCAGCACTCAGGAGGCAGGCAGGTAGATCTTTGTGAATTCAAGGCCAGCCTGCTCTACAGAGTGAATTCTAGGGCGGCCAAGACTACACAGAGAAACCCTTTCTGAAAGAAGGTGAAGAAGAGGAAGAGAAAGAGGTGGAAAAGAAGGAGGAAGAAGAGGACAAGGAAGAAGAAGAGGAGGAGGAAGTGCAAAAAGACCCTTGGTTCCTAAGCAGGGCTCTGATAAAGGTTGCACTGTGCCAGGGGTTCTAGCTCAAATTCAGAGGATGCTTTCCCTTCTCTGTATTCTAAGCCTGGTGTGGAGTCTTCTTTTTGATCAGTTTCAGTCAAGATTGAAGCTTGGAAGAACGAAGGAATGACACACCTGACACCAGCTACTCAGCTTCATGGACGCCCCTGAGAGTGTGAGACTGGTGATTATCCTAGGTTAGTGGCCGAGGAGTGATGCCTTCTCCAGAACTCTCTTTTATAGCAGCAGCAGCAGCAGCAGCAGAGCTACCTTGCTTCTGAAGAATAGTGAGGCCTTACGTCCACATGTGGGAAAAGTGAAAGCAGGAGGTTAGCACCTTTCCCAGTGAAGGGAGGATGGAGTCTACACCCTTGAGTGTATGGTAGTCAGGGGCAGTCTCTTTCCTGGAACAGACAGAGGGAGTGTTTTAGAAGCCATCTTAACTTACAACTCAGTCTGCTCCAGTTCCATGCAAGGATGTGTCTAAAGGTGCAAGCACTATGAAGCTGATTGGCGGGATGGGCAACAGGTACCTTGTAGATGCTCTTTGGTGGAGGTTCTTGGAAGCAGGCAAGAGGCTGCTGAAACCTGCCCCGTTGTTTTGCAGAGTTCTGTCTGTCCTCTTAAGTGGCCAGCATGACTCGCTCATGTCCAGCCATACGCCCTTCGTGTTCCTCATGCCCTCCTTAGTGTTCTTGGTATGGCCATTTAAAATGCTTCCCATTGTAACTCAGGGTTGTTTCCACCATTACCCTGGTAGCAGAGGCTGCCAAGAGGCAAGGGGTTTAAGAGAGGACTAAAGTATGTGTTCAACCTCCAGAGCCTCCCACCTGAACTTTCCGTACCTGGAGTCCATGCTCAAAAGATGGCTTTAAAAGTTCTTTCTTGGCTGCGCAGCAACAGCACACACCTTTAGTCACAGTACAGATAAGGCAGGTGGATCTCTGAGTTCAAGACTAGCCTGGTCTATAGAGCAAGTGCCAGGACAGCCAGAGCTACACAGAGAAACATTGTCAGGGGTTGGGGATTGGGGTGTCATTTCCTAGAGAGAAGTTAGCCAGTGTCTAGGAAGGGCCGGAGCAAAGTTGGATGGCTTTGGGGAAAAAAAAAACCGAGATGAAAATTCCATTTTCCAGACCCTAGGTAGTCATTGATAATAGTAGCTGTGTAATCTTGATTTAAATTTCTCCTTTTCCATTTCAAAAATGCATTAACCTACTTTTTAAAACTAGAGTTTAAAAGATTGTTATTATTTTAAGTATATGCAGAGCACGTGTGACACGTGGAGGCCAGAGAAATCCTGTGTAGCTGGCCTTCTCCTTCCACCCAGAGGCCAGGCATCGGGCTCAGGCCATCAGGTTTGCAGGCCAAGTGGTCTATCCACTGAGCCATCTTACCAGTCCAAACTATGAGTCCTTATGCCCCCTAGAATTTCTTCCTAATTCATTCTCTCCCTCCCTCCCTCCCTCCC